>NC_090254.1:30591683-30759183 GCF_037325665.1 Littorina saxatilis
GCCTAGGTGACAATGGCCGCAAGCATAAACGTTGTTTTGACCACGAGTTGAATGTATGTTAATTTCTATTTGTGTCCCCAGAATAAGATTCTATTTGGGACATGAGGTGGTTGTACGCTAAGAAAAAGCTGGGTGTGTGGGGGTGGGGCCGGGAGGATGACGGGAGTGGGGCTGTACAAGTTAAAAGTTGCGTTGATAAAAGTTATAAGCGTTTGGTATTGGGCGTTGAGAATCATCCAATACAATTGACACTGGACATTTGAAGACGCAACAGTGGTCGACACGGGGAGCATCATAAACACCGCCCAATTGGATTGCATGACTTGACCGTCCTGCAGTGATGTCGTTCTCGTCGGCTATTGGTCAGTGGATTTTGAGAGCGCACGTGCCGAGCAATTAAGGTGTTCATATGATTGGTTAATACACTGACACGGTTCTCACCCCTTTGAGAGGTCGTGGCCTACATAAAGTTAGTTCGTTTCGCAAATTAGCAAAAATCCTCAAAAAAGTCGATAGTCACAGAAACTTTGTGTTCATAACAACCCAAAAACCAGAAGAAAAAGACCTGAGAGGCTACCTGGAGCTCTGCCTCACCTCTATGGTGACTGCTAGGCAGAAGCAGAGCCCCGAGGCTCTCATCAACTTATCAACGGATACCTACTGTTTTGTGACAAAAAATAAAGTGTCCGTCCCTAAACCAGACACCTATCTCATGGCCCTCAGCGCTCTCGCGGGGAGCAGAGATCTGTCGTCTGAGGAAATTCTCACAATTAAAAAATCACTGCAAGTCCCTTGTAATTCTGGACTCCCTAAATGGGGGGCAAAATAAAATAAAGCCAGCATAAATATATGATCGTCATTTGTCAACGGTATTAACTTAAACAAAGGGGACACACAGCTCGCAGGGAGGGAAGGGCATTGCCCCACCTCGCGGGCGAGTGCGTGTTTTTTTTGGTTTTTTTTCCTGATGGTTTTAAACTCCTGTTTTCGGATTACACAATAAACATAAAAACATGATTATATAAACGAGAGGATAGCTGTTTCCTCTCTCAGTTAATACTGCTAATGTGACGTCGCCTCCCCTGCGACTATTGTAGTGGCGGGGAGGTCGACGGACAACGCAGATAGATCTTTTTATCCCATTTAAAATTAACAAATGCCGCATAGCAACTCATGCGTGCGTCAATGAAATGATGTATCCAAATGTTACTACCCTATAGAAGATCAGTATTACGTTTTGCGCATGTTCTTTATATTTTTCTCACAATGTTGTCACTTTTAAACCTTCTAACAGGTGGTCCTGAGTTTTATCTTTTTCTTAACGAAACTAAAATTGAATTAAAAATCCATGTTTTTAATGGTCCTTCCCCTAGGAAGTCAACGCATATAAAGGAAAAATTATCCCCGAGTATATTTCTCATTGCCTCACCCCCCTCCCTTATTCATGGAGAGCGGGGCCGGGGTCCTATCATGGTCGGGATTGCTTGGTCTTGCCCTTTTCTTTCCCTCCTTTTCTTCTTTTAGCGTATCATCAACTCATGTCCCTAAAAGGAAAATTTCATGTGAGGACGTAAAGGACCCCCTTTTTTTTTTACAAATTAGCAATTGTCCGGTCAGACATCATATGGTGCGGGTTTTAAATCTGTCAGTTTGCAAGAGAGATAATTCGAGTTTGTGAGACTTGTTGCATACAGCGGTAAATACCTGATTTTGATGACTTTGGTGATCTTTCTCAGACGGGAGGAATAGCAGAAAGGCAAGAAAATAAAAGTGAGTGATTTTGATTCTATTGATTGTGCCTATGATTAGGTTAGATTGAATAGAGTAGATTGTGCAAGCAGGATTCAACCATGGAATACATTTAATTTATATGAGGGTTAACGTTGTCTGCACCATCTCAGAAAAACTATCATATTTTTGACCTAAATCTGTGGATCTAAAAACATCATCTCGGTTATAATGTAGTATATAACAGCCTAAAGCATGTCACATTTATAGAACAAACAAACAAAATAATAATTTCGCTAGTATCGTGTACACTACATTGGGGTGTGCACGTTAAAGATCCCACGATTGACAAAAGGGTCTTTCCTGGCAAAATTGTATAGGCATATATAAAAATGTCCACCAAAATACCCGTGTGACTTGGAATAATAGGCCGTGAAAAGTAGGATATGCGCCGAAATGGCTGCGATCTGCTGGCCGATGTGAATGCGTGATGTATTGTGTAAAAAAAACAAATCCATCTCACACGGAATAAATAAATCCCTGCGCCTTGAATATGTGCGCGATATAAATTGCATGGATAAAATAAAAAATGAAAAAGATTAAAAAAAATGATAAATAAATCCCTGCGCTTAGAACTGTACCCACGGAATACGCGCGATATAAGCCTCATATTGATTGATTGATTGATTGATAGTATATTGCGTGTGATATTTTCCGAGTGTGATAAAACAAGTTAGAATGGCAATACATCGGAAAAACTTAGTTAGGGTTAGGGTGGGTGTCCGAGTGGTAACGCACTTGCGCTCGGAAGCGAGAGGTTGCGAGTTCGACCCTGGGTCAGGGCGTTAGCAATTTTCTCCCCCCTTTCCTAACCTAGGTGGTGGGTTCAAGTGCTAGTCTTTCGGATGAGACGAAAAACCGAGGTCCCTTCGTGTACACTACATTGGGGTGTGCACGTTAAAGATCCCACGATTGACAAAAGGGTCTTTCCTGGCAAAATTGTATAGGCATATATAAAAATGTCCACCAAAATACCCGTGTGACTTGGCATAATAGGCCGTGAAAAGTAGGATATGCGCCGAAATGGCTGCAATCTGCTGGCCGATGTGAATGCGTGATGTATTGTGTAAAAAAATTCCATCTCACACGGCATAAATAAATCCCTGCGCCTTGAATATGTGCGCGATATAAATTGCATAAAATAAAAATAAAATAAAAAATAAATAAATCCCTGCGCTTAGAACTGTACCCACGGAATACGCGCGATATAAGCCTCATATTGATTGATTGATTGAAAGATTTAGTTATCGTACAGTAACAACATGTCATTTAATTACTTGATTTCGGGATAGTTTCGGAGCAGTTTTGAAAAAATTATTGCATGGGTTCAGTCTCGTTTTCACGTCCAAATCGTCAGAAAACTTTCCAAAATGTAAGACAAATTCTTCACACAACTTTTCTGTCGGTGTCTGTGTGTCTGTTTATCTTTCTCTCTATGTCTCTGTTTCTCTGTCTCTCTCTTTCTCTGGCTCTCTCTCTCTCTTTGTCTGTCTGTCTGTTTGTTTCTTTTTTGTCTCTCTTTCTGTCTGTCTGTCTGTCTGTCTGTCTGTCTGTCTGTAAAGCTGTCATAACTGTTCCTTTTATTTCTATCTCTTTCCTTGTTTTTGATTAGAATTTTGACTGTCTGCGGGATGAAAAAAAGAGCATTTTAGCATTTCTTATTCGGTTAGTGTTAAGATAAAGATCAATTCAATTCAATTTAATTCAATTCAATTCAATACAATTCTCTCTCCCTCATTCTCATTCTCATAAATCAGACTCAGTGTTTGTGTTATACTGCCTTGCTCTGCTGAGTGTGTGTGTCATACCGCTTTGCTCTGCTGAGTGTGAGTGTTTGTGTTAATTACGGTCTGTCTGTATATTCTTTTGTCTGTCCGTCTGTCACTCAAGGGTAAACCGGCACGGTTAGCCTAGTGGTAAGGCGTCCGCCCCGTGATCGGGAGGTCGTGGGTTCGAACCTCGGCCGGTGTCACGATTTCATCTTTCGCCTGTGTACATATTTCCCCCTCGATATTTACTCGAGACTGAAATGTTGTTTCCTGGTAAAATTAAGAAGGGAAATTATTTATGGACGAAAGGCATGTCAGTTTCTTGCATGTAAAGAAAATTGGTTGTGAAATTAAATAGATTTCACTCCCAAAATCGAATTCTTCGAAAACGTGTACCGAGTGGTTACATCCCTTGAGTAAGAAGGGAAACATTTTAGGATGAATCAAATTTCTAAGTTAAATAAAATAATTGGTTGGACAAATTTGGCCCCATGAATGTAAGGTACACAAGGTCGCTTATCAGTACTATCGAAGGGTGTTTTTTTTGTTCAGTGTAGAGTTTATACTAGATCAACGAGGCCGAAAATCGAAATATCAACACGGCGAAAGATAAAAACGTCCCACCGGGTCATACCTAAGACTTTAAAATTGGCAATCTAGTGGCTGATCCACATCCCATTTTGGTGCAATCCCATTTTTGCCGCCGTCCCATTTTTTTCCCCATCCCATTTTCGCGACATTTCACAAGCCAAGCGTCATTTTATAAAATTTATAATTTTGAATGATTAATGAGATGAGGATGATTATAATGATGCTATGGATTTCCAATTTGGATTGAGACTACGTGACAGGGCATTTTACTAACATGTCATAACAAAAGCGCGACATCCCATTTCGACACCATATCCCATTTGGCCGCCATGCCGTTTCACCGTATTCCATTAATCCCCCATCCCATTGTCGCGACATTTCACAAGCCAAGCGTCATTTTACTACCGTGTCATAACAATAGCGCGTCATCCCATTTTGACACCATCCCATTTGGCCGCCATCACATGTTTTATTCATTCTTCTTGCCAAGCCTCACTATACTACTATACTGCGTTATTCAACTAGGAAGACATTCCGTTTACGCCAAATTCCATTTTTGCCACAATCCAAAATGTCGCGAAATAGAGATGGCGGCAAAATGGGATGACGGCAAAACGGCATGGCGACAAAATGGAATGTGGCGCTAGTGGTTTGACACGGTGGTAAAATGACACATGGCCTGTGAAATGTCGCAAAAATGGGATGGGGGCAAAATGGGATAACGGCCAAACGGGATTGCGCCAAAATGGGACGTGGAGCTAATGGTACATGACATGGTGGTAAAATGACACTTGGCCTGTTAAATGTCGCAAAATGGGATGGGGGCGAAATGGGCTAACGGCGAAACGGGATTGCGCCAAAATGGGATGTGGAGCTAATGGTACATGATATAGTGGTAAAATGACACTTGGCCTGAGAAATGTCGCCAAAATGGGATGGGGACGAATTGGGATAACGGCGAAACAGGACTAATAGATCCCTTGGCTTGGGGTAGTGCGACTCTGTCACTGCTAGCTTTCCACTCGGAGAAAGCGACCGGAATTTCCCAACGATGGGACATCCTAGTACTGAATTTTTTTTTTTTAAATTCTTAAAATTAACAGAGTCGCGCTACCCCAAAAGTCAAGGAATTTCGTGTTTGTCCCTTGACTTTGGAGATGACAAGAGAATATCGGGCGCAAAAACGTGATTTGTAAAATTTTTCACAACATATGTCGCCTTGCCCCATGTATGTGATGAAACCATTCATATAGCTCTGCGGGAGCTCTGCACTTTTGGACGTCCCCATTTCACTGCTGTACAGCAAACATCGTCCCCAAATACCTGTTTGTTTCTAAAAAATCACGCTGGAGGTTGCATTTTATGTAATAACCTCCTGGAATGAGTTTTGACACTTTAGAATGGCATGTAAAATGACACATGGCCTATGAAATGTCGCAAAAATGGGATGGGGGCAAAATGGGATAACGGCCAAACGGGATTGCGCCAAAATGGGACGTGGAGCTAATGGTACATGACATGGTGGTAAAATGACACTTGGCCTGTAAAATGTCGCAAAAATGGGATGGGGGCGAAATGGGCTAACGGCGAAACGGGATTGCGCCAAAATGGGATGTGGAGCTAATGGTACATGATATGGTGGTAAAATGACACTTGGCCTGAGAAATGTCGCCAAAATGGGATGGGGGCGAATTGGGATAACGGCGAAACAGGACTAATAGATCCCTTGACTTGGGGTAGTGCGACTCTGTCACTGCTAGCTTTCCACTCGGAGGAAGCGACCGGAATTTCCCAACGATGGGACATCCTAGTACTGATTTTTTTTTTTTTTTAATTCTTAAAATTAACAGAGTCGCGCTACCCCAAAAGTCAAGGAATTTCGTGTTTGTCCCTTGACTTTGGAGATGACAAGAAAATATCGGGCGCAAAAACGGGATTTGTAAAATTTTTCACAACATATGTCGCCTCGCGCCATGTATGTGATGAAACCATTCATATAGCTCTGCGGGAGCTCTGCACTTTTGGACGTCCCCATTTCACTGCTGTACAGCAAACATCGTCCCCAAATACCTGTTTGTTTCTAAAAAATCACGCTGGAGGTTGCATTTTATGTAATAACCTCCTAAAATGAGTTTTGACACTTTAGAATGGCATTTAACGCTCATTGAAGTTTTAACAAACTTTCTAACACCTAAAACATTCATAGCGCCGATCACGTAATTTTAGCTCTGCACTTTGTGTACACATACGTCCCCATTTCACTGCTGTACAGCAAACATCGTCCCCAAATGCCTGTTTTTCTAAAAATCACGCTGGAGGTTGCATTTTATGTAATAACCTCCTGAAATGAGTTTTCACACTTTAAAATGGCATTTAACGCTCATTGAAGTTTTAAGAAACTTTCTAACACGTAAAACAAAAGAGACCCCAAATGCCTGTGTTTTGAGCAAGATGGCATTTTGATACACAGCCGACCCCAAATGACTGTAAAACCACCTATGTGTGGATGTGTGTGTGTGTGTGTGTGTCAGACAATCGTTGAGGAAGAATGGACTGCATCGAGACTGCACAGCATCCGAGAAGACTGGATAAAAACAAACAAACACACTGACACACACACACACACACATACACACACACACCACACACACACACTGACACACACTGACACACACACACACGCACGCACGCACACTACACACACACACACAAGCACACTTAGATAGCCAGAGTACCAAGAAACACAAAAAAGAACGTGACTCAGAGGCGGATTAGGGGGGTGTACATACAGGGGTTCCGGACCCCCCCCCCCCCCCCCCCCGGCTGTAAAAAAAAAATTGTTTGTGAATTTTGTTGTTGTTTCTGTCTGTAAAGCCGGGGGAAGTGTTAATTGTTTAATCAGTATCATTTTTGTACAGTTTTAACTGCCGCTCCTATGCGACATGTCTTTCTTCTAACTATACTGTACAAGAAACTAAGTCCATCTCACGATGAACACGAGCCGAAATCATATGCACTCGACTTATGAAATAGAAAGAAATCAAATACGACGAAGAGAAGAAAAAGTTTGAAAGTACCATTGAACTTCCATGTCGGCGTGTGGCTGAGCTTAAAATAGGAATGTTGTTGCAATCTGTTTTTGTTGAAAATTGTGGTAGTTGTTATGTATTATTTTAAGAGCAAAGGAATGATGGGAAAGAAGAAAAAAAAACACAAAACAGGAATAAATGTGAAAATAATGTTATTTCGAAATGTCTCTTACAACAAAGTCATAAAGGACAAACAGTATTGTGGAAAAAAATGTACGCATTAAATGTACAAGAAAAAACTTCTACACAAATAATGTAGCACCCGTGCACACCATTGTATTGCGATCAATGGTTAAAATAGTAAACGAAGTAATTGCTGTCGAGGACTAACAAAAAGATATTTAACAAAAGATTGATTGTTCAGTCATATAATTAATGACAAATTTTTTGGGTAACCATGATCTTGGCTTAACCACTTGCACCAGAGAAAGTGAAATGTCACACAATGTCTTGAAAAGTTCAATATGAAGTGAACACAATGTGTTATATATCTATTGATAATAACAACAATTGCATTTAATAAGTGGAAAATAGTGCAAAACATCCAACGTCGAATGGTGAAATTTCCCGCTTCTCTGTCCTCCACGACGCCGTCCTTTTCCCAGCATTGGTCGCGTCTTTTACATCCGCTTTGATTGTGTACGCATGCGCAGGTATTCATCGTCTGCTGTTCGAGTCAAAAGTTGAAAGCAAAGTAATTCCTGTAAGCCTGCCACTTATTTATAAAAAGAAACGTTTGATACTTTTACCAAACAGTTAGTATAATGCACGCTCTACCTGTATTCGTCTTTAAATTCTGCAAGACTGAAGCGAAAGAGGTCTGTCTCAGTTTTGTGGAGTCAGTTTGCGGTTGTTGTACATTTACACGTACGCACAACGAACAACACATGCACAGGTCCGGGGGAAGCTCTCCTTTCTTATGTCCGACCATAGACGTATACATGTAGTTTACATGTTTATTAGTCATCTATGTGATTGATTACGTGTATGATATGACGGAGAGTCGTATCGGTTTGATGCCGTGAACCCAACCGTGGCTGTGGCTGTCGTTTGAAGTAGCCTACTTCTTTATAAAGATTCATTTACATTCTACTTCTGACCAAGGCATGTTTGGTACCTACTGAATCCTTGTTGCGTGTAGTTTTACGTGGCACGTTGCCCAAAGTTGTATTCTTGAGGAGCATAAAATAAAACGTGTTACAAAGTTATCTCAAAACTCTGCAGTGACTGCTCGCGCAGCAGGTCAGCTAATTATAGCACGCAGCCTCCACAGACAGCTCCCGAGCCGAGACCATAATTTTACAAGAAACTAAGTCCATCTCACGATGAACACGAGCCGAAATCATATGCACTCGACTTATGAAATAGAAAGAAATCAAATACGACGAAGAGAAGAAAAAGTTTGAAAGTACCATTGAACTTCCATGTCGGCGTGTGGCTGAGCTTAAAATAGGAATGTTGTTGCAATCTGTTAGGCACTTTCCCTTTTGACAGGTAGTTTTTGCATGTACAGCAAAACACGGCCTTTTTTACAAATCCTAAAGACTGTCGGAAACTTCGCATGCTCTCTTGTGAACGCCATGTGAAACATTGATTCTGAAACAAAAATCTATGGCATGAATGACAATGGAAAGACGGTCTCTCTCTGATTCCAAGTTCATAATGTCAGTTATGAAGTGCTGAATTTAGAAAATCTGTAGATGAAGTAAAATCATTTGAATGTTGGCTTGTTGAAACTTCATAACAAACAGCCACCTCGTCTATATCATTATCTGAAAGAATGCAAACTTCCTTTGAAACACCAACATTTGTATTAACTATATGGAAAACTTCTGTTTCTGTCATCTTTGATTTCATTTGACAACTTGGACTGATGGCATCTTCCAAAGATATATCCATTACTTTCAACTTGCGCCTCTTTGTATTCCGGTAAGCCTGCCACTTATTTATAAAAAGAAACGTTTGATACTTTTACCAAACAGTTAGTATAATGCACGCTCTACCTGTATTCGTCTTTAAATTCTGCAAGACTGAAGCGAAAGAGGTCTGTCTCAGTTTTGTCGTCAGTTTGTTGTGTACATTTACACACGCACAACGAACAACACATGCACAGGGCCGGGGGAAGCTCTCCTTTCTTATGTCTGACCATAGACGTATACATGTAGTGTACATGTTTATTAGTCATCTATTTGATTGATTACGTGTATGATATGACGGAGAGTCGCATCGGTTTGATGCCGTGAACCCAACCGTGGCTGTGGCTGTCGTTTGAAGTAGCCTACTTCTTTATAAAGATTCATTTACATTCTACTTCTGACCAAGGCATGTTTGGTACCTACTGAATCCTTGTTGCGTGTAGTTTTACGTGGCACGTTGCCCAAAGTTGTATTCTTGAGGAGCATAAAATAAAACGTGTTACAAAGTTATCTTAAAACTCTGCAGTGACTGCTCGCGCAGCAGGTCAGCCAGGGCCGGACTAGGCTAAGAGGAGGGGGGGGGGGGGTTGCCAGTGGTGGTCCAGGGGGATGTTCCCCCTGGCGGGGTCAAGGGGCAGAGCCCCTTGTGGGGGTCAGGAGGCGAAGCCCCCTGAAGCTGATTCGAAAATTTTAAGAGTAAATTTTGATTTGATTAATATACTTACCCGACTCACATCTAGCATTAATTACCTCTGGTTTAAGTGCCGAGACGCTGAACTACGCTTCACCCCTTAAGGGGAAGTAACCCTAAAAAAGAACAGCCTAGAACCCGTAAACTGGGTCACAGGTCAAGGCCATACCGTCACGTGACTGAGCACGCGAGACCGCCGCCGCCATATTGGAATACCTCACTCGAAACGAAGCGAAACATTCATTTTTAGGGTAAATTAGAGCGGGGTAGGCGGGAGGGTATTAACGATGTGAGTCGGGTAAGTATATTAATCAAATCAAAATGTACTCTTAAAATTTTCGATTAAATTACATATCTTATCCCGACTCACATCTAGCAGATTGCTAATGTAGGTGGTGGGAAAGAAACTTACTCTACAAGTTGGAGAGAACCTGCCCTGCGGCTACCATAGCCGGAAGGGTGTTGGTCCCATCCTGACGAGTAAACAGATTCTCAGTGAAACTCACTTATTTCTGATAAGAAACCGGCCTGCTTCAACCATGACTGGTAAGCAACCACTACCATCCCAGCGGGTATTAGAAAACCCGCCAAAAGTAGTAAAGAAAGACGTCCTAAAAAACGTCCAAAACACCCATGTGAGGCCGATCGAGATTTGCCTGGTCGCAGAACCGCCGAATAAAAGAGCCCAAGCTCAGGCCCCATGAGTTCTAGGCGAACTCAGAGGAAGGACAGAACGCTCCCCCCCCCCCCCCCATTTGACTGCCACACTCATAAGCTTGTTTAATGAGTGTGAAAGCCCCTCTAGCCAGTGCTTCTTTGCAAAAATTTGATTCTATCCGTCCAAAACGAAAGAACCAAAGAACTGGTCTGGCACTCCAAACTGAGCCATGCAAGATGAGTATGTTCAAAATACTCAATATCTTGCGTGAGACCCAAAAAGTACATAAATCACTGCCCCATCAAGGAGAAGTGAGCACCGACAAAAAGTATACGAGCCTTCCTATAAAAGAAAGGCTTGCATGTCTCAAAGTTCTATGTCTCTTAACAAAAGAACTCTAAAAGAAGAAGAAATCCCAAGCTGGGACTGATAACAAAAGACAAAAGGCTTGAAGACAGGGCCCTTTTCACGCTGGGCGTAAAAAGACGACGTTTCTCCAGACTAATGAAACATCGTCTTCCGTCAACAACAAAAGTTCGTGGAACATCCTAGCATCCTCCTGAATTTTTTTTTTTTTTTTTTTTTTTTTGGTTGCAACCACTCATAGATTGCTAATGATAGTAAAAAAAACACCAGATAAGGTAAAATTAGATAAATAACCCTTTCACATAAAGTCTGTTGAGACCTGAGTGAAAAACCTTAAGATTCGTGAGTTACGTCTTCCAGAAACCGGAAAGAGCGCCAACCTCACTGACCTGTCTTGATCGTAGCTGACGAAAAGAGTGAACCATCTCTTGCAATCAGCAAGACCAGGAAGACAGTCCTAACACAAAAGAGAGCTGTGAAAGTTCGGAAGACAACAAGACATGTCTTCCCATGCGAGCGAGTAAAACAAAACGAACCTGTGCGTCTCCCGCTTGAATAGAACAAAGAGTTCCAAATGACCACAAGTGAAACACCCTCCGAGGAGTGAAGCACTAAAGGATTATGGCTTGAGTAAACCACAGCACCATAGTCCCATGAGGTAGACGCTAATGTTCGTAATGAACCAGAGGCAAACACTTGTCCCTTGTTCAATGGAAAGATGCAAGACAAAAAACCATCTGGCCTACTAGACTCTTACAAAGAAGAGTCGAAAGAACGTCTTAAAACCGTAAACAAAGGAAATAATTTGTAGATCGACGAGACTGCAACCTCTCATCAAAAAATGAACCGAGATTGCTCATCAACAAACCAATGCGGCTTAAGCAAAAGCGGCAAAAATCTTAACTTAATTTTCACTAGCAAGTAGCTATGAAAATTTAATCGACAAGGAAGGAAGCAAGCGTCAAAGTGGGCGCTTGCTGTTGTGCCGAACATGGAAAGATCAGTGCCTAAGGCTGTCCACTCAAAACTGATTAGGACGAACCCTGTAGGCTACCGTTAAAACATAATGTCAAAGTATGTAAGACCTCGGGAAGGCGTGAAGCCCCCCCGGCCTAGGAGATAGACGTCAGCTCAAGAAAGACGTGACCGATCTCCTCCCGATAAACGAGTGATACCTGAGTACAAGATATCAAGCCCTCATTGGCGAGGAAAAAACCCTCAAGATAGAGCATAAGTGTCCCTAAACCATAAGGGACAAACACCCTCCAAAGAACCAAGCTGTGAACCCAGCTTGATCCAAACGATTAGCCAAAAGTAGGCTACTGCTGGTGCATGACCTGCTTTGAGTGTCTACCCAAGCAAGACCGAGTGTATGACGCAGTCCTGCTTCCTGCGTTAAGAGTCCAAGTCTAAGAAAGACAAGGACTCATAACCCTCATGGGTTGTGACAGAAAAAGCCAAAGAAAGACCATGGCTATGAACTGGACTGTCATTACCCGTCGAGTAAGTTAGACAAGAGTGCCAAAACCGGCAGTCCTGTTGCCCACAAACTGACTTTAAATCTTCTTGCCAAAACAGAAGAAGTTAAAAGAAAGTCCGAACGACCTCCTAAAGAGGCCAAAAAAGAGTGCACCCAAAGGCCGACAGCTGTCGTGAATGACCGTCTCTCTACTCAAATAAAGTCTGTCATCCACTTTCTACCTAAGCAGAATGCTGATCAGACTCGTAGTAATCCAAAAAAGTTGCGTGATAAAAAGAGGTCTGTGTGCTCAGCGAAACGGAAAACGATAAGTCCAACTGACCACAAGTTATCCTCTCCAGTCCATGCATGAGCAGATGGAGATAGTACGAGGAAGCCGCGATTCTGGTTGAACGTCAGCAACCGAACGTGCGGAAAACACAATGGCCGAAGCCTGGAGTGGCATGAACAAAATGGCTGAAAGCCGTAGTGCCCGTAGGTCAGTCTGCTTGTAGGCAAATGACTACGTAACAAAGCCAAAAACAGAAATCAAAGAACGACTGGTCGGCATACCGGAAACCAGGAAGCCAACCTGTCAAAAGATTCCAAAGACGAAGTGTCTTCAAGAAAAAAAATCTGGAATTAATTTTGCTGCCAAATCGAGAGTAACCCTGAGTTTGGCCGAAAAACCAGAACTAGTCTGTTCATCGATGAAAGACCAAAAGTCAGACGCGGGGACCGACGCAAGCCGTATCATAGATGCCATCACGTACAAAACCTTACCATCTGAGACAGCCGAAGCTGAACAGGAAGTAAGATACAAGGCATCACTGCCCCCAACGACCTAGAACCCCAAAGGGTTGACGTCGTAAGTTGCGGACAGGAAAGAACAAAGTGCTACGATTACCCGGAACGTCGGAAGACGAACCAGAAGTAGCCGAAAACCCCAGTGCAGAAGTACCCGCAACACTGTGGTGGTGCGAACTGATGCTAATGCGTACGATCCTTCACTCGCCGAAACAGCCGAAGCGAAATCGGAAGTGAGAGACCTCGTGTAAACACGGCGTGGGAGTAAAGGCGTGCCGCGACAGACATCTGTTCTGTGTTGACCTTAGCTAAGGTGACCAGCAGTGTCGAAACGTCTTTAACACTTGCGTCATTCCGGAACTCAAATGGATCCAGGGAAGACGTAATCGAACGAGAGAGTGTCCGAAGGAGTGTCTCAGAGAGAGAGGCAAGTTCAAGAGGGTACCTGCCTGATTCTTCCAAACCAATAAGAGAACCTTCTGTGTAGACACAAGGTCTGTCTTGACGGTAACCGTCCTCCCTAAGAGTGGACAGCTCCGGCGTGACCGGAAGGGCTGCACTCGGTAGGGCAAAAGTGTCAATAAGGTTCTGAGGCCGACGGCTGAGTGAAAACCTGCGCGCAAGGGCAGATACACTAGCCTGTGGAAGTTGGACAGTGGCAAGCCAAAGCTTAGCAGCGACTGGAGCCTGACCATGAGCAGAGAGGAGAGGCACCGTGCCGACAGGCAGGGAGCTCGCCGTGCCTGGAACTCTTGCTAAAATTTTAGAGAGCTCGTAAGCAACTAAAGGAGACTCAGAGAACTGAAAGCCTTCAGCTGCTGTTGGTGCTGGGCGGAAGTCACCCACCGCTGATGGTGGGGGTAAGACAAGTCCAGCCGATGAAACAACGCCGTCAGGAAAATATTTGTAAGCGACCTGTGCTGCAATAGCTAAGGTTGGCTTCAACTTTGACGGTAATTGGAACTCAACTTCATCATCATTGAATGAGAGAGGATCGTTGAGCTCCGACTCCACTTCCGTATGAGTCGAAAAGTCCTCGTGACTCGCCGAGTCTTGAACATGATCAACCGGAAGCGAGGCTGACTGCAAACCGGAAGTAGAACTTCGGTGCAGAGCCTGCATGGAGCCAACTTCCTGCCTAGGCGGAAGTGGTGACGCAAGTACACCGACGGGGGAAGTCATAGACAGCCCGTGTGCACCTTGGTCACCAGATCGATGTAACATCGATTGCATTCCCGCGTCAACACCCCATGAGCTCCGCTTCGTGTGAGTCGTATGCCCCAGGTATGTCGAACTTTCACTCCCTGACCTATGTCGAGGCGGGGGAGCTACTAGTTGCGGTCTATGCGGAACGCTTTCGCCAAAGAGCCTGGCTACCGGCGAACCCAACGTACCTGAGGAGAGAAACTTCTGTTAGAAGCTACAGAGTCCCGAGGGACCGTCTCTCCGTAGTTGGCGTAAGCCAGTTCTTCCGCTCGCAAGTCCGCTGACGTGACTGTGGCCGAAGGAGGAATCCGGATGCGGGAAAGTGATGAAACATCGCCAACACCCTTAGGCAGCGAACGCAACTCATCGCGCGTAGCTTGTAGGTCAGCGGCAAGCTGCTGCTGCTGAGAAAACATGGTACTCATTTGCGAGGAGAAAGAAGAGAAAAGGGAAGAAAAATCTTGCTTAACGCTCTTCTTCGGCTTGGCTGAATGAGCCTTACTCTTGCTTTAAGCTTCTTTTAGAACGGGCATGGTAGGGCTTGATGGGTCGGAAATATTAACCAAGAACGAAGTCTGAGACAACGGGTCTACAACAGTAACCGTTGTCGCTTTAGGTTTATCCTTTTCTGACCGCTAGCAGGGGAAGAATCAGCAACTAACGTCGAGTATTAGGCTTTTTCTTCTCTTTGTCCGCCATGTTGGAACAACTCACTGAGAGTAGAACAACAACAACAAAGCTGACGGACACAAGGCAAAAAATTCAAGTAAAACAAACAAAGAACGATCTCACCAATACAGCCGTAGAAGCAGAGACCGTGAAGAATGAACCGGGGTGAAGATAACTGCCAACCAGGCAGCAGGCTGTAAATTAAGCCAAATGCGTAGCTCGAGAGAACAACGTCTTAGCGCTGAGACCGCTGAGGTAAGAGTGAAGTATTCCAATATAGCGGCGGCGGTCTCGCGTGCTCAGTCACGTGACGGTATGGCCTTGACCCAGTTTGTGGGGTCTAGGCTGTTCTTTTTTAGGGTTACTTCTCCTTAAGGGGTGAAGCGTAGTTCAGCGTCTCGGCACTTAAACCAGAGGTTAATGCTAGATGTGAGTCGGGATAAGATATGTAATTTAATCTGAGATAGGAAAATGGTCGCTCCTTGCATGAAACGGCATAAAATAAACAATAATAAAAAATGTTTTAAATAAGTGAGGTACTCATGTAGGGGGGGGGGGGGGGGTTGCGCAACCCCCATAACCCCCCCGCCGGTAGTCCGGCCCTGTCAGCTAATTATAGCACGCAGCCTCCACAGACAGCTCCCGAGCCGAGACCATAATTTTATGATTCGCCGCTCCTGCGGCTCGTCAATGATGTCGGGAGCAGATATTATGGAAGATAAATTGCCATTATTTAATACTAACTTTAAAAGAAATAATGAGTGGCTGCTGACACCAGTTGATCATGTTTAAAATCAAGGATAAGCCACAAATTGTTTACAAGATCATCTAAAATTCTTCAGCTTCAGGGGGGCTTTGACCCCCCACACCCCCCAACGGTACGGTACCCCACCAGTCTACCGACCCCTGGACCCCAGGGTAACTGCTCCGCCCCTGTGACTCAATCGGGAAAACCAAATTTCCCAGAAACGACACAAAAACAAGATGGCGCAAACTACTCCCGAGCGGCCACACTGTGAGAAACCAGGAACTGTATTCACTACAGACAAAATGTTACGCTCAGTTTGAACATCATTTCAGGTAAGATCGCGAATTTGTCAATATATATATTTTCTAGATGACCTCCTATGTCTGAATATGTGCAATCGATGATAGCCCGGTTGTGTCCACCACTCATAGAAAGCGATGACTAGACAAGGCCTAGCGCTATGACACTGACAGTGCAGGATATATCTCACATTATGACTGTGATATTTGCTTCGCCAACACCACTGACGGACGTATGGTCTCTTTGTCATGGGGTTTTTATGCGACTCATTTTAAACAGGGAAGTGTTCTTTGTGTTTGCATAACAGAAGTGCTGAGTAAAACATTTACCAGTAGACGGTTGAGTACGTTCACTTTCTGTACAAGTAAATAATATTCGTACTTCGTGCGGTGTCAAAACTCGTTACAGAAGCTAGACATAGAAATCGCAAAACCGACGCTTATCAATATCGACACGAAAATATGTGAGTGCCTGCTGAACGTCCACCTGCAACACTTCCCCCCCCCCCCCCCCCCCCCTACCGCCACACTCACTCACTCACACCGTGACGGCCGCACTGACACTCGTACACACACACGAGCACACTGACTACAGAGAGAGAGAGAGAGAGAGAGAGAGAGAGAGAGAGAGAGAGAGAGAGAGAGAGAGAGAGAGAGATAGAGAGAGATAGAGAGAGAGAGAGAGAGAGCGGAGAGAGAGAGAGAGAGAGAGAGAGAGAGAGAGAGAGAGAGAAAGAGAGAGAGAGAGAGAGAGAGAGAGAGAGAGAGAGAGAGAGAGAGAGAGAGAGAGAGAGAGAGATCAAATCAAATCAAATCAAATCAAATTTTATTTTACGAGGGTTGTGACATAAGCAATACAAACGAGCTTTTTTCAACCAGCCCTCGCCCAGAGAGGGACTACTCTAATAACATAATTATTATACACGTACTTTCAAAACAAAAATATAAAACCAGAATTCACAGGACTATGTACACAATTACAGACTTTTACACACATTCTTAGAGAGAGAGTGAGAGAGAGAGAGAGAGAGAGAGAGAGAGAGAGAGAGAGAGAGACAGGGAGAGAGACTGAGAGACTGAGAAAGAGAGACTGAGAGAGGGAGAGAGAGAGTCTGGAGAGAGAGAGAGAGAGAGAGAGAGAGAGAGAGAGACTGAGAGACTGAGAGACTGAGAGAGAGAGACTGAGAAAGAGACTGAGACTGAGAGAGAGAGAGAGAGAGAGAGAGAGAGAGAGAGAGAGAGAGAAAGTGACTGAAAGAGACTGAGAGAGAGAGACTGAGAAAGAGAGACTGAGAAAGAGAGACTGAGAAAGAGAGAGAGAGAGAGAGAGAGAGACTGAGAGAGAGACTGAGAGAGAGAGAGAGAGAGAGAGAGACTGAGAGAGCAGAGCCGAGAGAGAGAGAGAGAGAGAGAGAGAGAGAGAGAGAGAGAGAGAGAGAGAGAGAGAGAGAGAGAGTTGGATCTTCAATGTAAAGACGTACCACAGAGACAAAAGAGCGGAAAACAAACTGAAACAAGTCGCGTAAGGCGAAAATACAATATTTAGTCAAGTAGCTGTCGAACTCACAGAATGAAACTGAACGCAATGCCATTTTTCAGCAAGACCGTATACTCGTAGCATCGTCAGTCCACCGCTCATGGCAAAGGCAGTGAAATTGACAAGAAGAGCGGGGTAGTAGTTGCGCTAAGAAGGATAGCACCTCTTTGTTTTAACTTTCTGAGCGTGTTTTTAATCCAAACATATCATATCTATATGTTTTTGGAATCAGGAACCGACAAGGAATAAGATGAAAGTGTTTTTAAATTGATTTGGACAATTTAATTTTGATAATAATTTTTATATATTTAATTTTCAGAGCTTGTTTTTAATCCGAATATAACATATTTATATGTTTTTGGAATCAGCAAATGATGGAGAATAAGATAAACGTAAATTTGGATCGTTCTATAAATTTTTTTTTTTTTTTTTTACAATTTTCAGATTTTTAATGACCAAAGTCATTCATTAATTTTTAAGCCACCAAGCTGAAATGCAATATCGTCGAAGATTACTTGACCAAAATTTGAACCAATTTGGTTGAAAAATGAGGGCGTGACAGTGCCGCCTCAACTTTCACGAAAAGCCGGATATGACGTCATCAAAGACATTTATCAAAAAAATGAAAAAAACTTTCGGGGATTTCATACCCAGGAACTCTCATGTCAAATTTCATAAAGATCGGTCCAGTAGTTTAGTCTGAATCGCTCTACACACACACACAGACACACACACACACGCACACACGCACACACGCACACACACCACGACCCTCGTTTCGATTCCCCCTCGATGTTAAAATATTTAGTCAAAACTTGACTAAATATAAAAAGAACAAGACTTTCTCGCATAAACAACCGCTTTTAAGCCTACAGGCAGAAAGAAAGAAAGAAACAAACAAACACAAAGAAGAAGTTGTCTAGAGAAGAGGATAATGAACATTATGACGACGACGACGTTGACTATGATGATGATGGAAATAATGATATAGGCCTATACCTCAGTCACCCCTCAGCCATTGAAAGCAAGTGCACTCGGGACTGACAACAGAACACCATAGCGTTCAGCACAGTGTTTGGCAAGCATTGATATCCGTCCCGCGACACAACAGTTTTTTGTTTTTTTGTATATCAGCGTCAGCTCAAGCGCTCATTCCGTGTCGATAAATTTAGATCGTTGGCCACTTTACGTCACGAAAGTCATAAGTGGGTCACAACAAAATTAGACTTAACACTAATCTCTGGGTTGCACAGGCACGCACGCCGCTGACGCACACACACACACACACACACACACACACACACACACACACACGCGCGCACGCGCGCACACACACACACACACACACACAGACACACACACAGACACACACACACACACACACACACATTATCGTTCGGGAAAGCCCAGTTTCCCAGATTTAGCTAACAAACACGTCTTTATTGAGGAATTTCCCGTCTTCGGGAAAACCCTATTACTCGATCTTCCAATCCAGTCGACAGATTTCGCGATGTGTTTTATCGAATGTGTTGTTTTTGCTACGTGGAACGGAGGTAAGTAAATCTAGTATTGAAAGTTGACAATCATGCTTCAATTGTGTTGTATATTAATATGATTTGGGTTGAAGATGTAGCCTCTCAAAGATAACATTTGTTGTCATATAGCCTACACACATCTGAGGCGCGTTGCTTAGGCAGACCGTAACAGAACCGTGTTGCAAACGATTTCAAGCCAACGCATAGTTTTGTCGTATCGTTCGTATTGTCTGGGGTCACTGAAGCGTAACAAAGGCGACCGCTCGCCGAGAATGGTCCAGGCAACGGGGGGTTTGTGCCGAGCATTCTGTAACGTACCTGAGAGGTGGCACACGCCAGAAACAATTGCACTGTACTGAGCTTGCTGTTTGACTCTCTCTCTCTTTCTCTCTATCGCAGTCTCTGTCTCTGTCTCGCTCTCTCTGTCCCTCTGTGCCTGTCTCTCTGTCCACGTCTCTGTCTCTCTCTCTTTCTCATTCTTTCTTTCTTTCTCTCCCCCCACCCCCATATCCCTCTTCCTATGTCTTTCTCTTTCTTTTTACCTCTCTCTCTATATCTATCTGTCTCTCTTTGTGTCCGCCTGAAAGTCTCTCTTTGTGTCCGCCTGAAAGTCTCTCTCTCGTATCTTTTTTGCTCTCTTTTTATTTCTTTCTCTCTCTCTTTCGCTCTCTTTTCCCTCCCTCCTCTCTCTCACACACACACACACACACACACACACACACACACACACACACACTCACACACATACACACATTCTTTATGTTCGTCTGTCTCTCTGTCTCCCCCTCTCTCTCTCTCTCTCTGTTTCTCTTTCTCTCTCCCCCTCTCTCTTTGTCTCTCTCTGTCACTCTCTCTCCCCCCCCCCCAACCTTCATATCTCCGTGCAATGAAGTGTGTGGGTGTATTTGCTTGTTTGCCTGTGCGTATGTGAGTGTGTGTGTGTGTGTGTGTGTGTGTGTGTGTGTGTGTGTGTGTGTGAGAGTGTGTGTGAGAGTGTGTGTGTATGTGTGTGCTTGTGCGTGTTTATTTGTGTTTGTGTTTGTGTGTGTGTGTGTGTGTGTGTGTGTGCGTGCGTGCGTGTGTCTGTGTGTTCGTGTGCGTGTGTGTAAGCTTTTTTGAGTGTGTGTGTGTGTGTGCGTGTGTGCGTGTGTGTGTGTGTGCGTGCGTGTGTCTGTGTGTGTCTGTGTGTTCGTGTGCGTGTGTATAAGCTTTTTTGAGTGTGTGTGTGTGTGTGTGTGTGTGTGCGCGTGTGTGTGTGTGTGTCTGTGTGTGTGTGTGTCTTTCTTTGCTTGTTTAGTTGTTTGACCTGTGGTTTTGTAATTGCTGCAAGGTCGCGTTATCTGCTTTTTACACGAGATCGGACTTAAGATTGAAAAGGCTGACGTCCACAAAAAGTCAGAGGGAAAGAGCTCTCTCTCTCTCTCTTTCTCTCTCTCTCTTTCTCTCCCTCTCTTTCTCTCTCTCTCTCTTTCTCTCCCTCTCTTTCTCTCTCTCTCTCTCTCTCTCTCTCTCTCTCTCTCTCTCTCACACACACATTCTGTATGTCTCACTCTGTCCGTCTGTCTCCCCCTCTCTCGCTCTCCCTGTCTGTCTGTCTTTCTCTTTACCTCTCTCACTGCCTCTCTCTGTCTCTCTCTCTCTCTCTGTCACCCTCTCTGTCTCTCTGTCTCTCTCTCTCTCAGTCTCTCTCTCTCCTTTTCTCTCCCTTCCCCAACTTCATATCTCCGTGCAATGAAGTGTGTGGGTGTATGATTGAAGCCGTTACTGTTATGCTACTACAGTTACGTTCAGTTCTGAGTTAGTACCACTGCTACTTCTACTTGAACTTATACTTTCTGTTGCAGCTACTGTTACTACTACTACTGTGTTGTTACTACATTTTTCTATTGCTACTATAATTATGTACTACTACTCTCAGTTACTGCTACTGCTGCCACTAATATTACTGTTACTTGCAACTGCTATTGTACTGCTGTTTTTTTGTCTGCTATTCAAGTTATATTCACTGCTTCATCTTCACTCCAAACAGTAGTGTTCCACCTTTGAACACATTTCTGTGACATAGAACATAGTTTTACTGGCAAAAGTAACACACAGAGTGACCAATGAACAATTGGGAACACTATGTGGTTGTTATGTGTGCCATTTTTGCTAGTAGAAATATGTACTATGCCACACTGTGTTCAAAACTTGTTACAGAAATGTGTTCAAAAGTGAAACACTTCTGTTAAAGTTACTAAACTTGTCACATCCAGGTGCGCGGAGCGCCTAGGGCTTTCAGTCATGCCTCAGGCAGCTATCCGTTTGAACAAATACCAAGTTTCATTGACTATTCCTGCAAGGAGTCAAAAACTGCACTTTTTGTACGAATTAATTTTGGTCTGGCACCTGGGAACGAGTTGCCATCGATCAGGCTCACATCACGTCACGCACGAGAACTAATTTTGTCAAAAGCCTACATTAGTCTCGGCGAGAGGGAGAAATCTGTACTATTTTGGGTACTTTTTTTTCCTTTTTTTTCCTTCTCTACACCTGTTCCTTGTCCCGTTGTGCTCTCACACCGTCCCGTCCCTGCACTCACTGCTCCAACCACCTCTGAATTTTGTTCCGCTGCCAGACTTGTCGATTTTACAGACGCTCCAGGGGGGGGGGGGGGGGGGTGAATGTTGGGTCGCTGCGGTAGGCTACCCTCGGAAGATGACACTCTGCTGAGTCACTTCGACGGTGTTCAGTAGTGGGTCTGTCCCGAGCTAACGGACGCAGCCCACTACCTACTATGCCCCCTACTAACGACATTGACTTTTAAGTCGCGGAGCCAGACTGAGTGAGCGTCCCCTCCAGAGAGCAGACCGCCACCACGTCCCTCCGCCCCCACGTCCCAGAACGTCACACGTTGAAGACTGACAGCAGAAATACTATTCAGGGAAGGCTCGATCAGGAACACTGAGACCAAGGTCACCATGAGAGTTCCGGGCATGAAGGGCCACAAGAGCAAGGACAATCTATATTGATATAGATTAATGAGATGAGGATGATTATAATGATGATGCTTTGGATTTCCAATTTGGTTTTTGAGACTACGTGACTCAACGCTTACTGTCATAATATATCCTGGCATCAACCAGGCCAGAGAACTGCCGCACCTGCGGTGTTGGTCAGGTATACAGAACCTGAGCACCCTCTAAGTCGCATTCGTTAAAGTGAATGACATTCGGCTGTGTGATCCCAGCCTTCCCATAGGAACCATAGCACTTCCACTCTGGGTAGGAGCCGACCGTAGCCCGAAAAACCCACATGACCCTGTTGGGATTCGAACCCACGACCTCCCGGCCCGCAGCCCGATGCGCTAACCACTGCGCTACGGGGGCCGGTTTATTTTGTGTACTTAACGTCAACACATTGTGTTTGATTACGTAAGAAAATTGTAAAAGATGGCGTGTGAGTCCATTTCGGCATACTGCACACAGCCTTCACACCAAGAACGTACTCACGGAAAATGTTAATTAAATTTTGGCGGGAGATGCGAACTGACAAACCGCATCAAGTTTCGTTTGGCTAAAAACACTAAAGGTATGTGCAGGTATCTATGAGATGCTTGTGTACAGCTTTTGATTGTTTATATTGTAATCTGCGACAAAAACACAAATCGTTGCTTCAGCAATGATGTGACCCCTGTGACCCCTGCATTGCCCCTTTAAGATTTTACTGGTTATTCAATATTCTACTTGTCATGTTACTGTCACTGCTAGTTCTACCATTGCTTTGTCTTCTACTCAATGTAGGTATTGTTCTGGCTACTGCTACTACTGCTTTTGCTAATACTCAGGTTACCGTCACTTCTAGTACTACCATTGCTTTGTCTTCTACTCAATTTACGGTCATGGCTACTGCTACTACTGCTTTTGCTAATACTCAGGTTACCGTCACTTCTAGTACTACAATTGCTTTGTCTTTTACTCAATTTACGGTCATGGCTACTGCTACTACTGCTTTTGGTAATACTCAGGTTACCGTCACTTCTAGTAGGGGAAAGTCCCCAAATACCGAACACTTAAGCAAATCTGCCATCATCTCAAAAACAACAGAAGACAGACCGTTTTTGAATGTGAATTTTAATAAAGTTATTGATCAGCAACATTCATACCACTTTTTGTGGACAGAAATCAACATAAAAGAAAGTTATCTTAAATTCTTTTTTTTTAGAATATGTTCGGAATTACAACACCTGTTCCCTAACTCCGAACACAGAGGTTCAAAATCCGAACAGCAAAAACCAATGTTACTTTGACTGACAAACATCGCAAAAGTACTCTCTTTGGCTTTCTGTTGTTCCAGCGCAATCCACATGTACCCATTCTGAGCACATCAAACACTGAATCATGTCCTCACAGGTGCATTCTCGGCACAAAAAACAGAACCAGCTAGCTTCCTGCTGATGACTGACGCTTGTTTTCTTGTTTCTAGCTTTCTGTTTCTCTGTGTTCTCTGTGTTTGGCTTTGATTTGCTTGTTTTCTTTGTTGGTTTTTGTTTTGCCTGCCACTCTTCAAGTTTACGTTTGTATGGACTTGACGTGATAAGTTCAGCTTCTGTCTTTCTGGATTTTCGTTTCGCCGCTAATTTCTGTTGTGAAACACTGGGATTGTGAGAAATCAGCGCCACTGAAACAGCTGACTCAAGGACGCAGTCATAGTGTCCTGCATTGTCCCCATGAGGTGGAGTAAACAGGGAGTGACTGCATGCGAGATGATAAACTAAGAGTAATACCTAATATACTGGACTCGCAGCGAAATATACAAACAAATGAGGTGAGTAAAGGAGAGTCACTGGTTGAGCCAAAGAGTCATCGTTGTATTTGAGAACGTTCCCAGACTCTACATTGATGATGTGGATGGGCTGCTGCAACACCTCACTTGTAGCAGAAATGTCCATGTCTCCCACTGAAGCAGTTGAATGAGCCATGTGAAGAATCTTTTCTTCTAGGGAGAAAAAAGCGAAAGATGATGGCATGTCAAAGTTTATTGCAGCTGACACTTCGCGGAAGCCTTCAATGTTGCTGAGCATGTGACTGGTCATCTTTTGTCTTAGAGCATCAGCTTGGATCTGTTCTTGTATTTTCGTGTGACACTCTGAAGGTAACCCATTACCGTCCCTTTCTGCAGTTTGGAACGCAGGAGTGTTGCCGATGACAATGGATCTAAAAAAACAGCGTCCATCGGGATTGGTTTGGTTTGGAAGTGCCAAAAATAGGCCTATGTCTTACTCAGAGCATGGGCTAGGTGGCTCAGAAAGTGGGTCTACTGGATGTCCAGTTCGCCCATAGAGGGGTCTTGCTGGTTCAGAGGGGGGTCCTGCTTGTTCAGAGGGGGTCCTATTGGTTCAGAGGGGGGGGGGGGGGGGTTCTACAGGCTCAGCGGATGGTCTTGGTGGTTCAGAGGGGAGTCCTGCTTCTTCAGATGAGGAACCTGCTGGCTCGGAGGATTTTTTGTCTTCATTGAAAACATGTTGAATTCCATTTCTGCTCGCTATTTCGTATGCAAGTGACATAACGTCTTTTCTGGTCAGGCCAAAACTCATCCTCTCACATTTAATGATATGGTCAACCAATTCTTTTTCTATTGCTGGGGAAAGAATGGACGGCCTCCCCAAATGTTTTGTATCACCCATGGCATGTTCGTATTTTCCATCAAGATGATCTTTAAGTGTTGTGGGTGGGATTCCATACGCTCTTGCAGCTGCTCGAAGTCCAAGCCTCTTGTCTATGATAGCTGCCATGGTTGCCAGTGACTGCGTTGACCATGTAGCCCTGCACAATATACCGGTACACCAAGTATTAATAACAACGCTCATCACTCTGTACTAACTAGATCTACTTCTGGCATACACATGCACAGAAAATAAAAAGAGAGAGAGAGAGAGAGAGAGAGAGAGAGAGAGAGAGAGAGAGAGAGAGAGAGAGAGAGAGAGAAAGAGAGAGAGAGAGAGTCAAAATCCGAACACACAAGTTCAAATACCGAACACTGTTCGGTATTTGAAATATGGAGTGTTCGGTAATTGAAATCTACCTAACTATTTTAAAACCACCGGGCGCTCAGGCAAGATCTAAGACGAATGCTTTCAAACAGACATATTTGGCAAGCAGATAGATCACACTGTTAATTTCAACCATAACTTTTCACAAAAAGCAACTCAAATTCATACTATGATCCTAGTCTGCTGTGGGTCGAAATAGCATTGAGAGTCATAAAATCATAAAATCACTCACCGGTTTTTTTTGCCGCCTTTATCCGCCATGATTTTTGGTGCAGGATAATCAGGGACGGTACTCTATCACCTCGTGCAGTCCAATTTGAGTAGTCACCTCTTGTTTTCGAGAAATCAGCTGTTCGGTATTAGGCACCGTTCGGTATTTGGGGACTTTCCCCTACTACCATTGCTTTGTCTTCTACTCAATTTACGGTCATGGCTACTGCTACTACTGCTTTTGGTAATACTCAGGTTACCGTCACTTCTAGTACTACCATTGCTTTGTCTTCTACTCAATTTACCGTCATGGCTACTGCTACTATTGATTTTGCTACAGTAACTACTCAAGTGACGGTATCTGCTACTACTGCTACTCTTTTTACATTTCAGTCAAGTTTTGACTAAATGTTTTAACGTAGAGGGGGAATCGAGACGAGGGTCGTGGTGTATGTGTGTGTGTCTGTCTGTCTGTGCGTGTGTGTGTGTAGAGCGATTCAGACCAAACTACTGGACCGATCTTTATGAAATTTGACAAGAGAGTTTCTGGGAATGATATCCCCGGAAATTTTTTTCTTTTTTTCGATAAATACCTTTGATGACGTCATATCCGGCTTTTTGTAAATGTTGAGGCGGCACTGTCACACCCTCATTTTTCAATCAAATTGATTGAAATTTTGGCCAAGCAATCTTCGACGAAGGCCGGACTTCGGTATTACATTTCAGCTTGGTGGCTTAAAAATTAATGAATGACTTTGGTCATTAAAAATCTGAAAATTGTAAAAAAAAAAATTTGTTTTTAAAACGATCCAAATTTACGTTCATCTTATTCTTCATCATTTTCTGATTCCAAAAACATATAAATATGTTATATTCGGATTAAAAACAAGCTCTGAAAATTAAAAATATAAAAATTATGATTAAAATTAAATTTTCGAAATCGATTTAGAAACAATTTCATCTTATTCCTTGTCGGTTCCTGATTCAAAAAACATATAGATATGATATGTTTGGATTAAAAACACGCTCAGAAAGTTAAAGCGAAGAGAGGTACAGAAAAGCGTGCTATGCAGCACAGCGCAACCACTACCGCGCTGAACAGGCTCGTCTATTTACGAGCGGCGGACTACTGTCATTGTAAAAAAATGCAGTGCGTTCAGTTTCATTCTGTGAGTTCCACAGCTTGACTAAATGTAGTAATTTCGCCTTACGCGACTTGTTTTCTATTACTCAGGTTAGTGTCACTGCTACTGCTCATACTGCTACTAAAGTTATTGGACCTGCTACTGCTACTTTAATCCTGCTATGACTTTGACGCACAATGATGAGCAGTGTAATCGGTTCAAATCTCATTATTATTTAAATAGAGAATACTACATGGCTTGCTGTGTCGTACCAGATTTACACGAATTGTTTTTTTTTAAATGTTGAACTTCGAGCAAAAGCGAGCTGTTCACTATTTAAAAAAGCAACGAGTGTAGGGGAAGGCCCCCTGATATGGACCACTTTTTGTTTATTGCTGATAACTAGCTTGTTTTCTTGCGAAGAAGTTTCATTTTGTGGTTGGTAGTCCTTCTCTCTTAGTTTAACCGTTAGGCCTAATTAGAGTGAAATAGCTTTGATAGACATTCAGCAAAAATTAAATACAGAAAAAAAAATCACAAATGGTCCATATTAGGAGCCTGGGCGCCCAATATGGACCAGTGAAGCGGCCTTCACGAATCACTGTAAAAAGCCCCCTATACTTCAAAATAACATGATACAACTTAGTGTGCAAGTCAGACAAATTCAAATATGCTTTAGATTTAGCTGTTTCGGGTTGATGAGAGCATTATTTGAAGCACACCAGGAAACTGAAGAAGCTTATCAAAAACAGAGTCTTCTTCTTCTTCTGCGTTCGTGGACTGAAACTCCCACGTACACTCGTGTTTTTTTGCACGAGTGGAATTGTACGTGTATGACCGTTTTTTACCCCGCCATTAAGGCAGCCATACGCCGTTTTCGGAGAAAGCATGCTGGGTATTTTCGTGTTTCTATAACTCACCGAACTCTGACATGGATTACAGGATCTTTTTCGTGCGCACTTGGTCTTGTGCTTGCGTGTACACACGGGGGTGTTCGGACACCGAGGAGAGTCTGCACACAAAGTTGACTCTGAGAAATAAATCTCTCGCCGAACGTGGGGACGAACTCACGCTGACAGCGGCCAACTGGATACAAATCCAGCGCGCTACCGACTGAGCTACATCCCCGCCCTCAAAAACAGAGTGAAAATAAGTGAAATTATCAACTTCCACACAAAAAAGACAATTTGTTATATTTTTTTGAAATCTCGAGGGCTAGTTATAGGTTATTTTCAGCAACCTTCTTAATGAATTAATCAAAATTGCCTTTAGCTTTTATTTTCTTCGATTTGTTGAAGGTGGTCTATATTAGGGGACTCACACATACTTTGAGGTTTTGCTATTATTTTTTGTTTGCAGTAGAAACCCGGGGTACACACTGCTAAAATGTAACAAATACGGTCTTAGCTGTCATATATAGCCATTTTTGTGTGATAAAAGCTTTGGCTGTGGACAGAAACGAGTCCGTTTTAGGCGGCAAATTTAGAGTGAACGCTGCCAAAAGTTAAAAAAAAGCGAAAAAGCCGAACGGTTTTGAGGTTTGTGTTTCTGCAACTGCGGTTTTGACATGTGCAACTTATCCAGAGAGGGTGAATAAAGCGAATGAAATTGTTTTGAGCGCTCCAGCGCCGTTAGTTTGTCAGAACCGGAGGTGGTCCATATTAGGAGCCGGTCCATATTAGGAGCCTTTCCCCTACATCTGGTTAGACACAGCAAGCCATGTAGTATTCTGTTTATCCTACATACTGTACATGTACTTACGCGTATTTTACTCAAAACGTCCCGCAGTGGAGGCGTCCAAATTGAAGACGCTTCTTTTAGAACCTCATCTATTCCAAAGCCTCGTGCAATCTTTGACGTCAAAGCAAAGACACGTCACCATAGAAAGTGTAGCGTGACGTGAAAGTTCTAAAACTTCTACCAGGAGAAACAGCATAGCGTAAACGTTTCCATAATGACGTTTGTTTCGATGACTCTGGCAGCATAAGCAGTCGAAAAACAGGTCCCTGCCAAACTAGTTTGACATGACCTCATTTACATTATATACACACGTGTGGCTTGAACGATATTGTTATCTCATGAGAGGTCCCATTCACCTATAAAGAATATCATTTAAGGCAGGTCAAATGGAGACAGGGATATTACTCTTCATACACAAAGGGAAGCCACTGAGTTGTGTCGCCATTTTTTCCTGGCAGGCTGGGAATTCGAACACATCGAACAGGGAACGCAGAAGAAGAAGAAGAAGAAGAAGAACACGTCGAACATTCGAATGACGTAAATAGAACAAACGTCACATTTTTCAGGCAGCGTAAGTGAATGACGTCAGAAAATGACGACACCGCCAGAAATAAAAACAATGCGACACGCCTCCCAACCACGAGGTCAAAAACACGTGGGCATCTAATGAAATCGGTACAAAGCCGTTCTCTTTGCCAGTGACATCGTAATAATCACCAAAGCTAACATTGAAGCTCTGGTAGCAGGTAAGAGAGTGTCTCCCAACCCGTGATGCTCACAGCGTGATTGCATCAGAATACCACATGTTAAAACCGGTGTTTGAACTAGCTAACAGCCCGGTAGTATTAAGAACAAGTGTCTTGTGTATGCAGCCCTTTCTTTCTTTCTTTATTTGGTGTTTTCAACCACGAAGGTTATATCGCGACGAGTATGCAGCCCTCTTTCTACTGTACGCTGGCAGCAGATAATACAATAATTGAAGTCCTTCGAGGCATAAGGGGCCCATAAGGCGAAAAATTGCTTTAATTCCACCCTCAAAAAGTCCCAGCCTTCAAACCGTAACAAATAACAGTACGCACTATATATTAAGCAAAATTATAAACCAAGCCTTGATTATTAATTTTTATTATTACACTTGTATCAAACAAGTGACCTCCACCTTTTGATTGGCGTTTTTATTACATTTGAATCGGACTTGTGGCCTTTCAAAGTTGCGGTGACCTTTGACTTTCAACAGAGGTCATATGTAACAGTGGTTTTTAAAAACATAATTTAGTTGGCTCATATATCTGAGACAAATGATCGGACAACAGCCCTTTACATTATCGTGACACATATTTTTCTGAGGCACACTGGACAGTAATAGTGCAAAGGGTGGGGTTAATCAAGGGAGTGAACCCCCCTAAAAACACTACCAACCTGTCGTTTTTTTTGTTTTTTTTAATGCCGTTTTGATCGCTCTTGCGTTTACAACCCATCTCATCAAATCGTAATTTATTTCCAGGCTACCAGCAATAAAATACCTCAACATGAGGAACAAATTTAAAATAAACTCTGGCAAAAGACGTGACGTCACAAAGTTTGAGTATGCGCAACATTTTCGTTTACCAGTGCACTTCGTTACCTGCCCATTGCTGCTTTGGGTGATATTTTTTAAACGACTATTCCTATGCAGATGTTTGTGTAATTGGCCGTTTTCAAAACATACCTATTTTTCCATTTTTCGGTCCAAAATTCAAAACGGGCACTGTCTTCCGAGACTCATAGCTCCGAAACGAACCCACTACCCTATATTTTTTTTATGCTGAATGCATAGCAGACAGATCGAACTTAAAAAATAACCAACTTTTGGGAGAAACCAAATTATATTTAACGGGTCCAGTGAACTACCTTAAGTAGAATTTTATCCTAGTGTCTCGGCAGGTTTTACTTTACAATTTATGACAAATAGTTTTAGAACAGTTATAACATACGCACTCCCTTTTCACATCAACAACAGGCTAAACCAGGATCACAAAGATGTCGGACAAGCCGCACATAGAAGGTGTGCGCGTGCTCAGGGGACCTCACTGGGAAGACGGAGACACAGACGGAGGTGAAGGTCACCTTGGAACGGTGCAAACGTTGCCTAGCAACGGCTTGGTGCAAGTGTTGTGGGACATCGGCACGGAAAGCACGTGCAGAGCGGGACAGGACGGAAAGTTTGACCTGAGGGTCTTTGACACTGCTACTGTGGGTGAGTAAGGTCAAACTGCTGTTGGTCGTGTTCGTGTGAAATCTGCGCTGCTTATCCTTATTTTATGTTTCGTATTTGTTGGTTTGTTCGTTCTGTTACTGATCTAGCATGTGTGGTGCAGCTGAGTCTGCTCTGGGGAAGTAGAAGATGATAAATTCAACCACAATGTACATAACGTACAGATGTTTTAGATGCTGAGCTGCGTCATTCAAACATTTGCAAAATTTGTCAAACAAAAAGCAAAGAATCAGTCAAGGATTTTGATCAACACGTTTGCTGCTATTAACAAAAAACTAAAACAAGTCGCGTAAGGCGAAATTACTACATTTAGTCAAGCTGTGGAACTCACAGAATGAAACTGAACGCACTGCATTTTTTTACAATGACCGTAGTCCGCCGCTCGTAAATAGACGAGCCTGTTTAGCGCGGTAGTGGTTGCGCTGTGCTGCATAGCACGCTTTTCTGTACCTCTCTTCGCTTTAACTTTCTAAGCGTGTTTTTAATCCAAACATATCATATCTATATGTGTTTGGAATCAGGAACCGACAAGGAATAAGACGAAATTGTTTCTAAATCGATTTCGGAAATAATTTTGATCATAATTTTTATATTTTTAATTGTCAGAGATTGTTTTTAATCCTTTCTTTCTTTATTTGGTGTTTAACGTCGTTTTCAACCACGAAGGTTATATCGCGACGAATTTTTAATCCGAATATAACATATTTATATGTTTTTGGAATCAGAAAATGATGAAAAATAAGATGAACGTAATTTTGGATCGTTTTAGAAAAAAATAATTTTAATTACAATTTTTGAATTTTCAATGACCAAAGTCATTCATTAATTTTTAAGCCTCCAAGCTGAAATGCAATACCAAAGTCCGGCCTTCGTCGAAGATTGCTTGGCCAAAATTTCAATCAATTTGATTGAAAAATGAGGGTGTGACAGTGCCGCCTCAACTTTTACAAAAAGCCGGATATGACGTCATCAAAGACGTTTATCCAAAAAATGAAAAAACGTCTGGGGATATCATACCCAGGAACTCTCATGTGAAATTTCATAAAGATCGGTCTAGTAGTTTACTCTGAATCGCTCTACACACACACACGCGCGCGCACACACACACACACACACACACACACACACACACACACACACACACATACACACACATACACCACGACCCTCGTCTCGATTCCCCCTCTATGTTAAAACATTTAGTCAAAACTTGACTGAATGTAAAAATACATAATAGTATTAATACCATCGGTTTTATTTATGACATTTACACTCTTCAAAAAAAGTTAAGGATCACTTTTTTACAAGCACACCACACAAAACAGACAAGACCGAATTCTTTCATTTAAAAAAAATTATATAATTGAACAACCAAGGAGTAATGACAAACAAAGCAAAGATCGAACGCAGCAGCGACAATTTAGCTAGAGTGTGTCAAACGTGACAACCCTCGAAAATGGAATTTACAACAATGTGAATCAGTGTCAATAACGCGTGTGCCCTCCGTTGTGTGCCAGGCATTCAACACATCGTTGGCGCATGGAGTGGATCAGGTTGCATATGAATGCTCTGGGAACTCCATTCAACTCCTGCTGAAGCCATTGCAGCAGTTGACCCAGATTGGCAGGAGGAGGGTGATGTTGCTGTACCCGACGACAAAGCTCGTCCCACATGTGCTCTATGGGGTTCAGGTCCGGGCTGTTGGCTGGCCACAGCATCCTGTTGACCCTGGCCTGCTGGATGAAGGTGTTTACAGCTGCAGAGGGCCGATCGCTTGGAGGGCTGGAACGACCAGGGGTTGCAGGATCTTATTCTGGTAGCGGACACCGGTCAAGTTGCCCACTACATGGTACGGAGGTGTCCTTTGACGTGTGCTGATCCCTCCCCAGATCATCACAGAGCCTCCGCCAAAACGCTGTCGTTCCAGAACAGCGCCTTCTGCGAAGCGCTCTCCGCGACGCCTCCACACTCGGATGCGACCATCAGCAGGTTCCAAGCAAAAGCGGGACTCATCTGTAAACAACACCTGAGCCCACTGCTGACGTTGCCACCTCACATGTTGAGTGCACCAGGCTCGGCGAGCTGCTCGGTGATTAGCAGTCAGGGTTGTTCCTCGGTCTGGACGCCTTACACGCAAGCCAAAGTTGTGTAAGCGGTTTCGGATCGTCTGACCACTAACAACAGTGTTGGTGGTAGCTTGTTGGCGTTGCCTAATGTTGTTTGCCGTAGCCATTCTTTGTTGCATGGCCTGCCTCTGAATGAAGCGATCCTCTCTTTGTGTGGTGACTCTGGGCCGACCAGAACGTTGTCGCTTCTGCACTCTTCCAGTTGCGTGGAATCTCTGTTTTAGTCTGATGATGACAGAGGGAACGAACGAACGAACTTTATTACTCAAGGATGGAGATTTTAGGCTCACGCCTAGTCTTACAATCTGTCCCTGCTAAACTAAGACATAAAGATAAAGACAATAAAAGGACAATTGTCAATCGCAATCATACAGTATTACTAACTACAACATTACCTATACGACTACATAATGCATAATAGAACATTGAAATGTACATGTAGCCACTGCAGGGAGCCACTGCAAGCCTCTGGGCCACTTGCCTGGCAGCAACACCGTCTTGTAGTCATCCTATTGCCCTTCCTCTATCCAAATCGCTCCGTTTTCTTCGTGGGGGCATGTTGCTACTTTGCATAATTGTGTCAGCGTGTCAACCTTTAAACACAAGCTGGTGAGCGATGTTCATAGCCAGGACCCTGTTGTAGCACGTGCATCACAACCTTTTGCCCTGGCATGCGTTCCGCAAATTTCATGGGGCTATAAAAAACACCCTTTTTCTTCCAAAATGCAGAAGCTTTTGAGAAGTCCCACAAAGGGAAATAACTCTGCCTGCCAAACAAAATTCTAGGTGAAGACTCATTGTTCATTTGTTAATTCAAACACATTAATCTTTTAATTATTATGTCGATGTTTAATTTTTTGGCAATTTTTTTATAATTAGATCCGTTTTTTCAACCGATCCTTAACTTTTTTTGAAGAGTGGCTAACACAGATACTTAATACTTTTTGTTGTAGCCAAAGTACTTATTTGTTTCAGATTGTCTGTGTTGAAACTATGTCTTTTGTTGAATTAAACTTACAGGTGTGCACCACGAAGGCTCTACGTGTGCAGAGTGCAAGGAGGAAGGAATCACTGGAATTTTGTGGAGGTGCAACGACTGCCACGGGTATGAACTGTGCTCTCTGTGCTATGCAGACGACAAACATGACATACGTCATCAGTTTCTGCGTATCGACTTTCCCGGGACAGAGGGGTAGGTAACACTTGTCTTCTTTGAGTCAAAGGTCCTATTAGTCAAGCAAAGTGTCGGCCAAGGCGTGCGGCGGGACAATTAGGGTTACATGAGTTCCCTTACTCCTTAGCCCTCCTACCTGCACATCTTTGTTTTACAGTGAATGAGTAATATTGTAAACACATTACTAAAACAAAAGGGTGTGGGGGTGGAGGTTCAGTTCAAGGCAACCATTGGATAGGTTTTTACGACTTAAAATAAAAGTCTTTGTTTTCAGTATCACTTCCCCATACACGGAAAAAGTAAAGGCACAATTAATAAGCTTGGACTTACATTAGGAATGTGCTTTCCTTGATTATAAGAAACCCGACAGTTTCACGTAACTTACATTTTTGTAATTGGCAGTACTCCACAATGCATCATTTGAAAGTTGTTGTGATAAAAATCAAAATCATTAGAAGGAAACATTTAGTGTTGAGTAAGCCGATTGTCTTTGCAAGCCACTTGAAGTAACGTGTCCACAATGCACACAGGAAGCTGATGAAAAAACGAAAGATCAGCGTCAGAATTCGGGCCGTGGGACTGTTTCCGGGGGCAAAGGTCTCACGAGGAAAAGACTGGAGGTGGAAAAATCAGGATGGTGAGAGAAACTTAACATAAAATAGAGGAAAAATAAGAGAGAGAGAGAGAGAGAGAGAGAGAGAGAGAGAGAGAGAGAGAGAGAGAGAGAGAGAGAGAGAGAGAGAGAGATGTGAGGGTGGGGGGAGAGAGAGAGAGAGAGATGTGAGGGTGGGGGGGGGGGGGAGAGAGAGAGAGAGAGAGAGAGAGAGAGAGAGAGAGAGAGAGAGAGAGAGAGAGAGAGATGTGAGGGTGGGGGTGGATGGGGAGAAAGCGGGTCGTGAGGAACATAATGTATTTTTTTAATAATGATCGCATCCACACATAGATATGAGCCAGGTATCATATACAGAGAACTTCGCGAAGTGTAATTAATATTCAGTAGGATTTTCTGTTCTTTCTATGAAACAGTAAATTAACAAACTTTTCATCCATCCATTTATGTCGACGTAGGGGGACGAGGGAGTGAGGGTGAACTGACAGAAGTGAAGGATCAACCAAACAGCCACAACAAGAGAAACCTGGCCAAAGTACGATGGCCCAACGGCAAAGCCAACGTCTACCGATTGGCTTTCGAAGGTCACGTGGACATCACGTGCACAGACGAAGAGGCAGGCGGTTTCTACTACAGAGACCATCTTCCTTGTTTGGGTAAAGATCAGATGATTCATTTCTCTTCTACTGTTAACCTTCTCCTTTTGGTTCATGAGAGCTTCGGCCTTAGCCTTCACGGTCTGTCTAAATTTAGTTGATGCACATATTTTTGTTGTTGTTGGAGATGATGATAATGTGAAAACTGATAATGTGTTAGATCTGATTATTCTTTTGGGGAAGTATTATATTTATAAATATGAACTCCTGGGTTCAGTTCCGCTTTTAAATGTCTTTTTGGAAATATTAAAGCAAAGATATCAGATTGAAAAGAAATTGAATTTTATAAAGAATAGATATGTGGATTTTTTGTCTGATTGGTCACTTTATGCGAATATTTTATTAGTTCGAGTAAAAAATAAGTGCTCCTTTCCCGAAATGTTGATTTGATTTAATAATAATAATACTAATAAATGAGCATTTATATAGCGCAACATCATAACTTTACAATTATTCTCTTTGCGCTTGACACATTTAAAATTTAAAACACAGTTATACAAGCATTTACATATACATTCGTAGTCAGCAACGCTTAATTAAAAGCATACACCATCAAACATACATTACAAAAGATTCTTCCACTAACTAAGTAATAAAAACATGAATAAAATAGGTAGTGAAAACAAGGAAATACCAGCTGAATACCCTTAATCAAACAGAACATGTTATCAACAATACTGAAAACAGCCCTAGCCATGTCTGATGACAGAATTAGACATCAAAACAACATCGTCAGCGATGAATTGGTATGATAATTGATCTTGACCACTCTTCAGGAAATGTTCCCGTGTCAAACAACATGTTGAACAGATCAACAAGAAAGTCCAATACTGTTTCATTGGCATGCTTCAACATTTGGCTCACAATCATATCTGGCCCAGCATTCTTTCCTACTTTTAAATTACGGATACTGTCAATCACTTCTTGCTTTGAAATGTTTTCGCTAAATAATTCATCAACTCCTTCCTCCTCAACTTCATCGGTATCCTTTTCAACTCCAGACACAAAATCAACGGTGTTAAAAACCTCATAAAAATATTCGTACTACTGTTCACTTGAGATGCCATGGAAGATTGCTTTCTTTGCGTTCAATGACCGAATAGTTTGCCAAAACACTTTTGGGTCTTTTATGGAATTTTTCAACTTGGCAAGTCTTTCTAAATCAAAATCAAATTTCTTTCTATACAACAATTCCTTGTACTCTTTGCATTCCTGTACATATTCTTCCTTGCATACCTCATAATTTTGCTTGTTAGCTCTCTGAGCCCGTTTCAGGAACCGTTTTACGACGGCTTTCTTGCGCAGGCAATCTTTGTCAACTTTTTTCTTCTTGCCAATCGTCCTAAACAGAGAGAGAGAGAGAGAGAGAGAGAGAGAGAGAGAGAGAGAGAGAGAGAGAGAGAGAGAGAGAGAGAGAGACAGACAGACAGACAGACAGAGAGAGAGAGAGAGACCACACACACACACACACACACACACACGCACGTACTCACACACACACACACTTAACTTGCTATTGCCGATTTCGCGTAATGGGCAACTTGCCCTCTACGCGTAATCGGCTGCCCATTCCGCGTAATCGGCTGCCGAATTCGCGAAATAGGCAAGTTTTAGAGGCGTTTACGCGATTTTGGCAAAACGCTGCCGATTTCACGTATTGGGCAGCGTTTTGCCGATTACGCGAAATGGGCAAAAATGTTGCCCATTACGCGGAATCGGCAATTACGTGAATTCGGCACGACATATACATTATCACATTATCACTAAAACAACAAATACACTACATGTAGCGTATTTGTTGTATTGTTTTTAATTGATGTGTTTTTCTGGGTTACTGATCAGGGTACATTTTTTATTTCAGTTTTTCTTTTTTTTCACAGTTAAAAATATAGAATTTCATGAGACTTTGTCTAAGTTTGTGTAAATATGTCTGTCTTTTATCTGTCTGCTTGTTTTTTGTCTGTCTGTCTACGTGTCTAACTTTATGGGTGTAATGGTGTCTTATGTGTTGTGTGATGAGATTGTTTGTCATTGTGCTTGTGGTTGGGTGGACCCCCAAGGAAGAGTGTATTATTTATATTTGTATTTAAGATTGTATAAATTGTAAATTTTTATGCTACCACAACCACCATCTCTTTCTCTCTCTATCCCTCCTTTTTTTCTCTGTATCTCTCAGTATTGTACGTATTTAGCGTGTTGTATGTTCCTGATTACTTGTATTACTTGCAGGTAAATGTTATGTTTTATATGTCTGTGTGTTTTGTCCTTATGTGAATGTTCTTATGTCTTGTCTGTTTGTCATTTACATCATTGAAAAGAAATGTTAGAATATATATAAATGTGTGTGATTGATTAAACGCCCCACAATGATGTGCTTGTCAACTTCAAGAAAAAAAGAAAAGAAAGAAGAAAGAAGAAACAAAAATTCATTTATAAAACGTGTAACGCAAACAACAATACAAATCGGTGACTTATTAGTCTTTTAAATCAATTCACAATAAACATCCGCGGTTGGGTTGTTATTGTTTTGTTCATCAGATTCAGCTGATTTCACAACGCTGAGAAAGAAGGAGACGCCTGCAGAAGACAAGACAGTAGAAAAACCAGACCGCAATGAGCACCTGTCCAACCATACAGCGTCTGTCGAAGACACAGCCACGTCTTCTACCGCCAGCACCACATTGGAAGAGGATTCCCAATCACAGGCAGAAGCAGGAGAACCGCCAGAAGAGGCCCAGCCATCTTCTCTAGAAACTCGAGATAGCTTGTCTCATCCTGAGACACTTCCATGCTCAGAGGAAGAGGAGAAGGCAGACGCTTCTTCAGGGCTACCTGCTCACCATTCTGTAGAACAGACATCAGTCGGACCTGAGACTGTAGCCTCTTCAGGGCCACCTGCTTACCATTCTGTAGAACCGACATCAGTCGGATCTGATCCTGTAGCCTCTTCAGGGCCACCTGCTCACCATTCTGTAGAACAGACATCAGTCGGACCTGATTTTGTAGCCTCTTCAGGGACACCTGCTCACCATTCTGTTGAACCGACATCAGTCGGATCTGATCCTGTAGCCTCTTCAGGACCACCTGCTCACCATTCTGTAAAACAAACATCAGTCGGACCTGATACTGTAGCCTCCTCAGGGCCACCTGCTCACCATTCTGAATCTGACCCGCGATGTCCCTCCAGAACACAATCGTCGCGCGATGATGAATCCTCGACCGGTTCAAAAGCCAGTGATGCAGCTACAGCAGAGACGGGGTATGATGGTATACCTTTCTACCTGGGAGACGACGATAGTGACGATCAGACATCCTCATCTTCGGAAAACCAATCAGAAGGTATCGTGCGAGCTATTGCGACAGCATCTTCTGCATACAGTTCTCAAGAACAGAGAGGGAAACCGCCCGCCAGGGAGACATGTGTCTCAGCCCAAGACTGGCAGAAAGAAGACCATCATACGGAGTGCAGCAAGGCTGAAGGCAGAGAGACACTGCAACGTGAGCAGTCCGATATCCTAGAGGTGGCTCAGGACAACGCCAGTGGCGAAAGTGACACGGATGACGAAGATGCTGTGATAAGACCAGCTATAGAAGCGACAGCCGAGGGAACTTCATCAACTACCGGGAGAGCCTCATGGTCAATGGAGGCAGAACCATGTTCACATGAAGGCGAGGATTCCACATGCGCAACCAGCAGACACACTGCAGCTTCAGATAATGTCAAGAAGGAAGCTTTGAACAATGAAAGTTTTTCCATACTAACTGATCTCGGAATCACATGTGAAACAACAAAAGCACCGAAAACAGAAGAGAGGGAAGAGGGAATATTGAGCGGACACACATCGGAAGATTGTACAGGTGCACCATACACAGCAAGACAGTTGGGGACAGCAGCAAGTTGCAGTGCACCGCCCGACAGAGAAGACGAAGAAGATATGAAAGCAGAAGACGAGAGGGGCAAAGAAGAAGACAACGATGAAGACAAAGAATACACGAGAAAGGAACCCGCCAGAACAAATGCACGCATTTGGGATGATGCACCGTCAACAGCTTCAGACACCAAAGACGATGGAGCTTTCGGAACAAGGCCAGAAGTAACTGCAACAGACAGCACTCTGAAGGCAGAAGATGCAGAAGCAACCGTACTGTCACGAGAAACAGATACCCACACTACAAACGACGAATCAGCGACAGCAGCTGAAGGTGACAAGACGTCATCCGCACAGACAGAAGTAGAAGGAGCAGAAGCAGCAGTAGCACAAGGAGGAGACCCAGGCGCCATGAAGGACTATGCAGCAACATCCACTCCGACACAACTGGGAGCAGCAGCAGCAACAGTCACAGATGACGTACGTACAAAACCATTCTCCGTTCCGGCTTCCAGGAAAGAGGAAGAGATAAGCAATGAAGCAGGTGCCACGGGCACGAAGGGGGACGAGTCTGCACATGGTACAGGAGAGTACACGATCGGAGACAGAGCGGTGGTAGGAGTGCCCGTGGAAACACTGAAGGAACTGCAGCAAGGCTTTGGAGGTGTCACAGCACGTATGCTCAAGGTAAGGGGATTGACCATTCTGCTTTACGGCTTACAGGGGGACATTGTCTGAGTAACAGAGTTTGTGGAAAGAAGTGTAAATTTGGAACTAATTTATACCAGCAGAGATGGTTTTTTTTATAAGAATAACGTTCGGGTTTACGTTTGTCTCTACCCTCGATGAGCTGCAGCTTTTCCTGCAATGTAACAATCTACATTGTTGTCGACACTTCACGTTGAATAAAAAATACTGTCATTACATAGACTTCTGGCTTCTAGTTGCAAAGTGGGGTTGGGGGGTGGGGGGATGGGGGGGGAGGGGAGGAGTTGGCAACGAGAGAATGAAACAGTTCACTGTCGAAACAGCTGGTAGGCGACAATGTATGCTTGAAAGTTAGATACTATAAGTATTATGAGTTATTTCTAATATACTGACTGTTAGCAAATGATAACTGACATGTCGAGAATAAAAATATCAAGCATGTGCCTTCAGGCGAATGCTGATATTGTTTGTGAGACATGTCTGTTATCATTTGCTAACAGTCAGCATATTAGAAATAACGGTTTTATAACCGTTTATTTCGACCAAATTTGTTTTCGAAGCGACCGACATAAAATTAGAACTATCCTACATACGTGAGAGAGACACCCGTGAGATAATAATCGTTCAAATCACACGTGTGTATATCATGTAAATGAGGTCATGTCAAGCAAGTCTGGCAGGGACCTGTTTTTCCACTGCTTATGATGCCAAAGTCACCGAGACAAACGTCATCATAGAAACAAAAATTTCGCTCGCTAATTACCCTCGATGACTCTTTATAACTAACACGTCACGCCACACTTTCAGAGTGACGTTTCTTTGCTTTGACGTAATAGATTGCACGAGGCTTTAGAAGAGATCGGGTTCCAAAACAAGCGTCTTCAATTTAGCTGCCTCGACTGCAGGACATTTTCAGTAAAATACACGTAAGTACAGTATGTAGGATAAACAGAATACTACATGGCTTGCTGTTTCGTACCAGATTTACACTCGTTGCTTTTTCAAATAGTGAACAGCTCGCTTTCGCTCGCAGTTCAATATTAAAAAAAACAAAAACTCGTGTAAATCTGGTACGACACAGCACGCCATGTAGTATTCTCTATTTAGACAGAACAGCCGCAATGGGTTTTTGAGCGCTCCTACCTGATTATGCCTGTCAGTCAAAGCATTTACGTGACCTGGATCAGCCAATCACTCACCTTACGTGATGAATATTAACAGATGAAATGCGTTCGCACAACTATCTCACAAGCGTTTCGGTTGCTTGGGTTTTTCTTGTTGATCAATGAGCGACAGATTTAGAACCGACTCCAAACGGATGGGAAATGACGTAAAGATACATTTGACGTAAAGCGAGTGACGCAATTTCACTTGATTGTTCCGAACTTTGATAATTTAGTTTTCAAGTGAGCTGGTCGGCATTGCACACTCATAGGGTGGGTGGTGCCTTGCTGTTCTGTAAAGCACCCACCGACAAAACTCGCTTTTCGATATTTTATTTTTTTAGATAAAGAGAGTATTATCTGACAGCATTTGAAGTGTCATTCTTCAGAATAAATCACGCTGATATTGTTGATTCAAATGTTTACTTTGTCTTGTTTATTTTTAGCGTGATAAACAAAAACGTTATCACATTATTTTAGAGGGTCACCTAGAATCCGTCCTGATTGGTCAAAAAGCCATATGGGGCACTGAATTGGTAATAATAGAGTATATAGCTATTCTGATAGACACGTGGGGGAAGATTGGATGGTCTCACACATCCCTTTTCCGATCATCAAAGCATAACGCTACGGAAGTTGGTAATTGTTTGATGTTTGCCGATATCCAAACGATATCGGCAATAACAAAGACAGGGCCGGACTAGGCTAAGAGGAGGGGGGGGGGGGCGGGGGATTGCCAGTGGTGGTCCAGGGGGATGTTCCCCCTGGCGGGGTAAAGGGGCAGAGCCCCTTGTGGGGGTCAGGGGGCGAAGCCCCCTGAAGCTGATGGGAAGGTCATATTCTGAGATAGGAAAATGGTCGCTCCTTGCATGAAACGGCATAAAATAAACAATAATAAAAAATGTTTTAAATAAGTGAGGTACATGTTTAGGCTAGGGGGGGGGGAGGGGGGTTGCGCAACCCCCATAACCCCCCCGGTAGTCCGGCCCTGAAACACGCATGGTTCCGGTTTCTTCCACGTGTATAAAGTACACGCATACCTCGCCAGGTTTGTTTCTAGTCGACAGACGATGCCATTTGCTTTGTGTATGTGTTTTTTGTTGCTTACTGTATATGAGTTGACATACATTACGTGTAAAATCCAGTTCAAGAAGCCGCAATCTGAAGCGACCTATCTCTGATTCTAGCAGACGATCTTTCCAATGTTTAACACAAAATCAGCAAACTCTCCTGTCACATGGATTCGATGGAACGTCCATTGTATAGTGCAATGTTGAAATGAAGTTACCGGTCTGAAACATTTAGTCGTTTCTTCTGAGATAATCCTTGTTCTCTTATCATCTACAGATTTACCGCAGTCTTCATCAATCGAATCCCCAACAGAAGTCAGACTTTCGAACATAGAATATATACGCAAGCAAGCATGTTACGTCATGACGTCATATGATTCCTAGCATATTGACGTAATGCTAACCATCCGGTTATCTCGAGTCTTCTCCGTAATACATGTCCCTGGGTTTTTCAATGTTCGGTGATTTCCGTGGATACATGCGCAAAGGGATATGCGCACTATAACCGTCGTCTGCAATCAACGACATGGACCATTCTGGTAGTTGTTGCTGACAAAAACATGATTTTAACACAGAATATAATGTCAGAATAGCTATATAAACGCTATTGTGTTTTCAGCGTAGCAATAGGGTCCGATATTTTGACTCGAACAAGTAAGCTACTCACAAAAAGTTAAGGATCACTTGCACACAAATTCATAACTTTCGAAATAAGAAAGCCAATGCGTTGGTATTTGGCAAACGTTTAATTCAATGCTTTAGCAATAACGATACAACATTTCCTTCAATTTCGAGCAATCGTTTGGTCTGTACATTTTATCAAAGTGTGTACGTATCGAAATTTAATTTCACAAAGTCGTTAAAATCACAAGACATGGCATTCAGATGCTCCCAAAAGTCCAGTAATGCGTGAAACCACCCTCGCTGTTCTGGCACTCGACGCAGCGAGTCCTCATAGAGTTGACCAGGGTGGTGAAGATCCTCTGTGGAAGCGCCTGCCACTCAGCCTGCAGCATCTGGTAGAGGTGCTGAACATCCCTGGGAGGGGGGTGGTTGCTCCTCACTTTGATATCCAACTCATCCCACAGGTTCTCAATCGGGTTGACATCGGGACTGCATGCTGGCCACTCCATTCTGTTGACTCCAGACTGCTGCAGGAAGTCGTTGACCACCCTTGCCCTGTGGGGGCGAGCGTTGTCATCCTGGTAGACAGCCTGCGGTCCCATCTGCTGCAGTGCAGGCACAGCCAGCGGTCGAAGGATCTCATCCCGGTATCGGAGGCCAGTCAGGTTACCCTGTACATGAAACAAGGGTGTTCTGTGGTGAAGGCTGAAGGCCCCCCAGACCATTACAGAACCTCCACCAAGGCCATCTTTTCTTGAACAGTGGCGTCAATGTAACGTTCCCCTTGGCGCCTCCAGACCCTCAGTTGGTCGTCGTTGTGGTTCAGGGTGAAGCGTGATTCATCACTGAACAGGACCTGGGACGATTGCTGACGTGTCCACCTCACGTGGCGTCTGCAGAAGGCGCGGCGTGCTGCCCTATGGGCTGGAGTTAAGCGTGGCCGTACAGCTGGGCGACGAGAACGGAGGTTAAACCCATGAAGGCGATTCTGTATGGTCTGCTGGCTGATGTTGGTGTTAGTAGCCACCCTAAGCTGCCTTCGAATAATGCTGGAAGAGGCTGTTCTTGTTTGCAAGGCTAGTCGTTCAATGAGACGATCTTCACGTGGAGTGGTCTTCTTTGGTCGCCCAGGTCTGCGTCTTTCCTGGACCCTCCCAGTGGCTGGGAATCGTTGAACCAGTCTGACAATGACCGAGATGGACACGTGAAGTCGCCTGGCCACTTCTCGCTTGGGGACACCATCTTGGGACCATGCAACAGCTCGTCCCCTCTCAAACTCGTTCAATTTTCGTCGGGGAGGCATTGTCAGATAATGCCTAATACTGGGGGTATGTCTTCTCAAAAAGCCAAGCAAGTGACAGCATCTCACACATAAACAGCAGTGCTTGCACGTGCATAATGGTTTTTCCATGTGGCTTGTGCAATGTGTTCGGGCTGAACGGTCCAAAACAAGGTCCTTTTTCGCAAGTTTCCGCTTTTTCTTTTGCTACCAAACTCAGTAGTAGAGAATCCCGTGCAATTTTCCAACTAACACAACATCGCCCACTTACAGCTGAACAAGAATTCATAACAATTTGGTTTGACTGAGAAATAAATAACAGCAGCGAACTGATTTTATTGACCACCTGTTTTCTCATAGTGATCCTTAACTTTTTGTGAGTAGTGTATAATGCGACTCGTCTTCGACTCGTCTGCATTATACTTGTCTCGTCTAAATATCGGACCCTATTGCTACGCTGAAAACACAATAGCTGTTAATGTATCGATTGAACACTGGATTTCCCTTCTGTAAGCCATGTGACGTCAGAGGCCGACAAAACTTCATATTTAGGCGGCCAGCCGAGACTACAAAATAGTGCATGTTTGTGTGCGTTCAATCATAAAAACTAAAAGGAATTCTGTGTAAAATGTCATATTTTGGTCAAAAATACAAATAACATATAATGTATCGATTGAACACTGGATTTCCCTTCTTTGAACCATGTGACGTCAGAGGCCGACAGAAATTCATAATTAGGCGGCCAGCCGAGACTATGTGGGCGTTTAATTATAAAAACTAAAAGAAATTCTAACCAGAATCGATCGATACATAAATGTTATTTGTTTTGTTGACCAAAATATGACATTTAACACAGATCTCGACAGTCATTGTTCACCTCGACCGCTAGCGCGGTCCCGGAGGAACACTGACTGTCTCGATCTGTGTCAAATGTCATATTTTGGTCAAAAATCTAAATAACGTATAATGTTGTATTCGTAATACATCCTCGATTGTTCTCACTAAGAATCAAGAAATCTTCTTGCACCGCAATAAACCGCACAAAAAAGACAAGTTCCAGTGTAGAAGTAGACCTTACAAATGTTTCATCTTCCATATCACATCCTCCCACCCAATCATACTCGCAAGTTCACAGGGGCATTAGTCCAAGCAGACACAGCTGCATAACACATATTTTTAATTATTTATTTTAAGACTGTCAAATCCACCACCTTTCTCTCAGAAAATCGGGCAGGTGGGTGTGGTGACACGACTAAAGCCCCCGGGCACAGTGGGCCTGAGACTGGGCAAGGTGGTGTTCAGGTTCAACCCTGCCGCCTTGCTCAAGGTGCACAGGTACAGCACGGGCGACACGGTGCGAATCAAAGACGACCTCTTCAACCTGCGCGTCTGGAACGAACGTCTGGGATGGAGGTCCAGCATGGACCGGGTGAGGATTCCTCTTGTAGCCGCTGTTGTTGTTGTTGTTGTTGTTGCTGCTACTGCTGCTGCTGCTGATTATGACAATGATGATGATGATGATGATGATGATGATGATGATGATGATGATGATGATGATGATGATGATGATGATGATGATGATGCGGTTGATGATGGTAGTATTACTATTTCGTCAGGTTTTGTGTTTATTCTGACAGAGAAAGAGAGATTAATTAGAAAAAAACACAGTAAACACCAAGTTCCAAAGACTTTCGGGCCACGCCCTTCTTCAGTGAAATAATGACCAATGAGAAAGAGAGAGAGAGAGAGACAGAGAGACAGACAGACAGACAGACAGACAGACAGACAGACAGAGTGAGACAGAGAGAGACAGAGAGAGACAGAGACAGAGACAGACAGAGAGACATAGATAAAGAGACAAAGATTCTCCGATCTTGAACTGGATGTTTTACTCATAAACGTAATGTCCCCTAAAATTAACATAATAGTGACAACAAATATAACGTATCATAACACACACGCAACTGGTTCTTCCTGTTTTTGTAGACTGCAGGAAAAGTGGGGCAGATAGCTCGAGTGGACAGTGACGAGGACCTGACAGTGAGTTTCGGTGACCGGACCTACCTTTTCTCACCTGTCTGCTGTGACCCTGCCCCGGGCTGCGCCGTAGATTCTCTCGGTGGGCGGGGTGCGTCTGGTGGGGACAACAGCTTAGCGGAGTCTCTCCTTGGCGGCTCTTCCTGTGAGTATGGGGGAAAGGGACATTATTTTGTTTTCTTGGCTCAGAAGTGTTTTGTAAAGTTGTTTTTTTTTGCCTTGGCAACCGGCTGTGTCGTGCAGTCTCTCGCTGAACGAGGAGCTTCTCGCTTTAACAACACTTGCAGTCTTTCCGTCGACGGGCGTCTTGTGAGGGATCCTTCTTCTAATTCATTTTGCATTGCATACAGCTAGATCAGGTCTAACTGACAGCTCTTCTTGGGTGTGATTAAGACTTTTGCTTAAAGGCACAGTTCTTCCCTCGTGAACGATTTGGCTCACCATCTCACCATCTCACCATCTCAGCTGTGGGATATAAGGCCATCCCTCCACTTAGACACAAGCCAACCATCATCAGCAAAGTAGGACGTAAAAGCCCGCAAGACCAGCTTTGGGATAGTTAGCCGAACTGATTATGCGGGAAGAACTGTGCCTCGCCCGTTAATTCTGCACTAACCCCCTTAGTTTTAAATGGTTCTTTTAGTCTGTACATCAGATCTGTTCTTCAAGGTAAGAGCGACCAACTCACACCAACAAGGTCACATGTGTTCTTTCTGTCTGCAGTGCGAGACCGACTGGCGGGGCTAGCAGGTGCTACAGGAGGGGGAGGCGGTGGAGGAACAGGCGGCATAGGACTAGGCGATCTCCTAGGCATGAGTTTGCTGGGAGGAGTGGGCGGTCAAGGTGGCCTTCCAGACCTCTCCGGGGACCTAGCTCGCCTGGTTGAGATGAACCAGCAGCTGAGCCAGCTGACTGGGGGCGGGGCGGGGAGTCTAGGTGGGGTGATCGGGGGGGTGATCGGGGGGGACGAGAAGACGGAGGAGGGCAGGCTGCAGAACGCTGTGATACAGGGAGACGTCGTCAAGGTCAAGGAGCTGTGTCGCGCTAACTCCTCTCTGGTGAGGGACAGTGTGTGTGTGTGTGTGTGTGTGTGAGTGTGTGTGTGTTTGTGTGTGTGTGTGTGTGTGTGTGAGAGAGAGAGTGTGTATGTGTGTGTGTGTGTGTGTGTTTGGGGGTGTTTACAGTCTTACCGTATGAAGATGTTTATATGATGAAGTTTATAGACGATCATGTTGTGTGGAGTATCATATCAGCAAAATAGAGGTTCGAACCAAAGAGCACGCCAGCTTGAAAGTTGAACAATGCTCTTCTAGGGTCAGGCGGACAAAGGTAATTGTCACTTTAGCAAGTTTTCAATTTTATTTTTAACTGTAGCCAGCTTTTCATGAGTTTTCGCCGACAAAAGTCAGTTGACAATCGGTTACAAATCGTCAATGTGAACAGTTTTAAACATTAGGCTTTTTTCTTGATTGATTGATTCATTTATTTATTTATCTATCTTTCAATTTTTACACAGATAAACAAACTCCACAACGGTTTATCTCCCCTGATGGTGGCTAGTCACCAAGGCAAACGCAAGGCTGTGGTGGCGCTACTAGACATGGGCGCTGACGTCAACTTCACGGGGATCAAGGAACAATCCGCGCTGGGCATCGCCTTGGAAGAGTGAGTTGACAGCAAAAGAGGAAAGAAATGTAAAGAAAGCTTATCTCAAAGAACTAGGCTTGCGCGTAATGACACAAGCAATTTAATTTATAAAACAAACATACGTACCTACAGACACACATCCAAGCAGGTAGACGGACAGGAAACAGAATGATGCACATTTATATGCACACACTATGCTCAAAGACACATTAAATGTGATCATAATGAGGGTACTGTTTGTTCCTCATTCCGTTATAATACTCTTCCCTTTCACCTTCTAGGAGATGCCTGCATCTCCACTCATGACTCTCGGCTAGATCAACACTGTTGTTTTATGCTGTACAATTTCAGAAAACAAGAAGAAATTGCCCTACTGTTGATAGAACACGGAGCCAACCCGTGTCACACGAACAGCAAGCAGAGAACACCGCTGCACCAAGCCGTCTTCAACCATCTCAACGAGGTGGCGCAGATCCTCATCCACATGGGGGCTGACATCAGCGTGCAGGTACTCTATAATGAGATATTTTATGCTGGTAACTTAGGGATCTACAGCAACGATTAAATGCATTCGTTTTAGCGGGAGTCTTCTCCGGTGGTGCAATACAATCACACCGAATGGACACCTTGAGGATGAGGTTTAGTTCACAGAAGGTCGTGTAAAGGAAGCTAACCTAATCAAGAAGACAAGGGCAAAGGAGCAATTGAGATGGAGATGCCATCCTCTTCAGGGGAACGTTGGTAGTGTAATCAAACACACATTATGTACATGTGCAGCCGAAAGGAACAAGTATGTTTATTTCAAGCACCAGGAACCATCTGTATTCGATGTTGCTTCAAAACTAAGTTCGTAGTGGTTCATATTGCTATTTTTCTCTTTGAATCGTCAGGCGGAAAAAATAACTTAACAAACTAAACAAGTTTTGTTCATCTAAATATTAATATCATTAACTCAATTGCCTTTGTAATATGGCAGATAGACAGTACAACTAGGTACATATTACTCGTTGTCGTCGTCGTCGTCGTCTTCGGCTTCGGCGTCGTTCTTGTTGGTAACCTAATGGCAATGTGTCTAGGACAAATACGGCGACACACCGCTGCATGACGCCATCGCCAGACACAACGTGGCCATGGTGGACCTGCTGCTGCAGCTGGAAAACATCCAGGTCAAGACGGTCAACAAGAGGGGATACTCTCCCTTGCAGCTCGCCTGCAAGGTCGAAAACGCTGAGTAAGTCACGCGCTTCTTTCTCATGAATACAGAATTATGCAAAATTATTGTAGAAACTATATTTCAAACAGGTTTATTCATAAGTAATGGATTTAAACAAAAGTATAAAACATTAACATGTTGTAGAATGATGCTGATCTCCACAGTTGAAGACACTGACGCATACATACAGTTATGTTGTAAATTTACTCCGTGAGCTGGGGCTAATTCTGATGTGTTGCTGAATTCATGTAACAAAACAACAATAACTTTAGACTTCAAATTCCGTGTCGAGTGTCAAAATCTCTATCCAATGAGTCAGTGGTGATCGGCCAGTATGTTCTGTTCATTGCTTGAAGCAGCACGAAAGTCTTCCCCACACTTTTCCAGTGACCTACGTTGTGCTGCTCAGCTGGATTCTCCTACGGTTTTCGCCTTCTGGTTGTCGCCACCCGGTTATCTTAATTAAATATAATTTAATAAAATAATAGAATATTAGAATAGAATAGAGAAAACGCTCGTATAATGTATAGAGAAGATTACAAGGCTTGCTGTGTCGACACGATTAAGAAATGTAGTATTCTATGTATCCTACATACTGTACTTGCGTGCCTTCAGCTCCATACATCCCCGAGTCCGAATTGACGACGCTTCTAACGGAACCTCGATCTCTTCCAAACCCTCCTACAATCTGTGACGTTAAAGAAAAGAGTATAACGAGACGTGATAGTTAAAAAAAAAGTCGGCCTCCAAGGGAAACAGCAAGCATAAAAGTGTTTAAAGAATGACGTTTGTCTCGGTGATTTTGGCATAATGAGCAGTGGTATATCAGGTCCCTGCCTGACTAGTTTGACACGACCTCATTTACATGATATCACCACGTGTGAATTGAACAATATTGTTATCTCCTGGGTGGTCTCTCTTACATAATTATGTAGGATAAATAACGCTATTATTCGCCAGATAGCAGTCTCAGGTCGGAATATATGTGCACACAAATCATGCAAGTGAGAGATGTGTGTGTCCCACAGGATGGTGGGTCTGATCCTGGCCAAGGACAGCAGCAACGTCAACCAGCTGAAGGAGAATGACGTGGCGGCCATACACATCTGTGCTCAGGACGACTTCCTCGAGGGAGTTCGTCTCCTAGTCACCCTTGTGAGTAGTGCTTAATAGTTAAGAGAAAAAGGACACACAAAACAAATCTAAGCATAAAACGACACGAAATGTAACAACAAAACGATATAACATCGTTGTGTTAAGTAAATGCACACGTTCTTGCTGAAAGCAGTAGGTCTAGTTTAGTCCTACATAACGTCGTCGAGCTTGGCTAAGTAATGGTAATGCGTTGCGCACTATGAGAGAAATGAGCCTCTCCGGTGATCGACAAAGAGGGCAAACAATACTCTTGTATTGTACATCACAAGCAGTTGTCATTTTTTTTTTTTTAACGTTTTGATATGAAATAGGAATCGAGACGAGGGTGGTGGTGTTTGTATGTGTGGGTAAAAACTACTCAACAGATCTTCATGAAACTTTACATACAAATTCTTTCAGATGATATCACCATACCGTATTTTCCTTTTTCTGATAAATGTCTTTGATGATGTCATATCCTGCTTTTTAGTGAAAGTTGAGGCGGCACTGTCACGCCCTCATTTTTCAATTTAATTTGTTTACATTTTTTGGTCAAGCATTCTTTGACAAATCTGGACAATGGAATTGCATTTCAGCTTGAAGGTTCATTAGAATTGTCAAAATTCTAATGAAAATTAAAATGTTAGTAATCGACCCAAAAGTGATTGCAGTGTATTTCTTATATTTTCCCGAATCCACAGATGTATAGATATGTCATGTTTACTCTGATAATGTGCACACAATTAAAGAAAATAATTTAATTACGAACTATATTTGCATGCTTTACGGAGACAAGCTTGACCCGTCTCTGTCTTTGCGCATGGCTAGCCAAGCCTTTCTACATTAAGTCTCGGTGCTATTTCTTTTTTTTTTAAAGTGTTGATCTTTTAGTTTCAGGCCGACAGACTGACTACATGTTTATACAGCATGACTTCCCTTCTTTGTCTCTGTTAATCTAGGGAGAAAATATCCAGCGATATTTCTCCGTAGGCCTAAAGTTCGGCCATGACCTAGGCAAAATAACTTGCGCAGCCGCAGAAACAAGAAAATGGAAATCTTTTTTTAAATGATTGGGAGCCACGCAAATTTGACCTCTTGATTCCGACCATGAACCCGCTGTTGATAATCTGGAAGGTCGTACCAGAAATGCAGATCTATCTCTGGCCGATTCATAGATTCAACCTACAAACTGCGACCTCATCTGTGATCAGATGGCCAAGCAATGCGTGAAATCTTATGGCTCGTTTCGACAAGCATTAAACGGATGAAATTAACCACATGCAGTTTATTCTTCATAAACAATGGGTTGGGTTCGGTGATTTGTACATAAACGTCTTCCTCACGATAGATTCGCTGATTTGTCTTATGAAGCCGTCATCAACACGAACACAATGATTGCAGAAGCAAACTCCGTACCTACACGACCGAGACACAAGACTGATTATTTCACAGCTGCAATATGAATAGAGAACAAAGACGTTTTGGGTAAGCTTACTCACGTCAGGTCTTTACTGACGGAAAATTCTGAACAAAAGTAAATGACGTCAAAGTCTCTTTCGCTTTGCGTGTAACTTTGTCATGACGTCTTTTTGTGACGACAGTATACGCGACAATTTGTTCGCTTTCGGTGTCATTTTAGACTGAAAATCAACTCAAAAGAAGGAGCTAAGCGGGGTGAAAGAATATAATGACGTCACTCTCGGCAGAGCCTCGAGTGACGTCATCATATTCATTGACCCAGTCTCGACAAAATATCAGGCGATAACCATGGATGGACGGAGCTGTAACTTATACTTATATCGCTTTACGCGACTTGTTTACTGACCAGTTCAACTCTGTCTCTCCCTGTCTCTCTCCGTATATATCTGTCTCTCCGTCGCGTCCCTCTCTCAGTCTGTCTCTGTCTATCTCCACCTCTCTTTCATTTTATTAATCCATGAACCACGTTATTATAGCTAGTGTTTTTGTTAGTTTTAACCTGATTACAAATTCTTAGTTAATTAGTTATTCGTTTGGCTGTTTAAAAAATGTTATATAAAATAATAAATATATAATTGTAATGTATAATGTCATGTATGTCTAAAAGGGACAGGTTGGAAGATTAGGCATCGCCTAAAACCTTTATCCCTTTGTATTAAAGTTTTGAATCTGAATCTGAATCTCTTTCTTTTTCTCTCTCCGTCGCTCTCTCTGTTTCTGTCTCCCTCTCTCCCCCCAACCCTCTCTGTTTGTGTGTTGTAATTATCCCCTGAGAACACCAAAATACCGAAATTAAGTTTTGCTACTTGTTTCTCTCTCAGGGCAATGCTGACATCAACATGCACACCACACGTCAAGGTCTGACAGCTCTACACATGGCCTGTCTGACTGCCAATGTTCACATGGTGGAGACTCTACTGGAACTGGGTAATTGTTAAAACCTACCTGTGGTGTATGCGCTTCTAAGCACCTCCTTGCAACTGCCACCGTAACTCAAAGAGAATAGCATTTCTGTTGAAACGATAAGAAAAACTCCTTTAAATGTTAAGTGTGAGGATCGCACGTCTCCATTTGTTTTGCATGTGTTGCTTCCATTGTTTTCTCTTTTTTGTATTGTTAAAATTTTCTTTTTCTGTGTTTATTCTATTTCTTCTTCTGTGTTTATTCTTATGATCTGCCTGCCCGACACTGGATCCTTTACACTGTCGTATGTCGTTGGACATTTTCTCTGAACCAAGACTGATATGTTCGTGTTCAGAGTTTCTTGGTTTGTTTATTCAATTTGAATGTCGGTATTATAATGACTTTTGGTTGCAGGAGCCGATGCGAACGTGCAAGAGCATAAAGGAGAGACGCCGCTGCACCTGGCTATGGGTGGAAATGACGGCAGGGACAAATCGGTGAGAGAGATATTTTACTTATCTGTATTTTGTGTGGTTGTTGAGCTGTGTTTTTTTCAGGACAGGGATTTATTGTTATGTCGACATTGAAGTTTATGGATTAGAAAAGGAAAACATTCAAGGGTCTAGTGACATTTTGGCGACTGGACAGACAGATTTTCCGTTGTCCACTTTGTCCTCTGCCTCCCTCAATCCCTTCTGTAAGTAGTTGTCTTCTTATCCCAGCTGAAAAAGTACCACACAATGTACCATAGTACTTGTACTATAGTAAACTATAGTATACCATAGTACAATTCAATGTACCATAGTACTTGTACTATAGTAAACTATAGTATACCATAGTACTTTTACTATAGTATACTATAGTACATAGTGTGGTACTTTTTTACTTGGGATGTCTCGTCATGTGTAAGGCGGCAATATTTTTTCTTTATAAAAAATCCTCACCAAAGAAACTGACGGTGTGTGATACCAGTGTTCTTGTGCTACGTACAGGACTCAGAAAAACAAGAGGACGTACGGAAACGGCTCCATGTTTCTCGGCGTCTCATCACCAGCGGCGCTTTCGTGGATGCAGTAAACCAGAAGGGGAGGCCACCCACTACATACGGACTGACTGAAGTACAGATCGGTGTGGCTCAGTTCCTTTCGGAAAAGTGAGTCGAAAATGTTGGCATCGCTAATATGTTCTTTGCAACTTCAAAACGTATTTGCTACATCGGAAATGACAGTTTTCTTTATGAAAGATTCTGCAATTTGTGTGTATGTGTGTGTGTGTGTGTGTGCGAGAGAGAGAGAGAGAGAGAGAGAGAGAGAGAGAGAGAGAGAGAGAGAGAGAGAGAGAGAGAGAGAGAGAGAGAGAGTTGTACGACTGTAGCAATGCGTGTCCCCTACGTATTACACGACATGCGCTTGATCATTGCACAAGCACCCGTTGTGCCTTATGCATACGTGAAAAGGCCGATTTCGCAAGGCTGTTGACTCAACTAAATAACGCACAAGTACGTTTTTTTTAATGAATTACGTTCTACATTGACAATTTCACACGATACTCCTTTCAAGCTGTACCTGTAAAGACATCATGTTTAGCGAAATGAAAGAAAATCTTGCTTTCCAGTCCTGAGCTGGTGAGACGTAAATCATCGAGGAGCACAACAGCTCTTAGTTCAAGAGGGTCCCGGAGTGCTTCCATTATGACGTCATTGCGTGACGTCACCATGCCTTGTATGACGTGTCAAGGCGTGTGTGACGTCATTCTGATGCCGTGCGGTCACAAAAACGTGTGTAGCAAGTGTGTCACGACAGTCAGGCGCTGTCCCCTGTGTCAGACACCCATTGCCAGAACAGAGGCTGTCAGAGGTGAATACGTTTTCTTTCTTTGCTTTACCTTCGAGAAAAAAAATCACTATCACAAACTTCAGCTGTAACTGAATAAAGAAGATTGAAATGTGTATACACTATAGCACTGCAATTATCAGCCTCATTTAACGGTCTACCCCGACAAAAATATGCACAGAATAAGATGTGTCTAATTACTGAGAACAATCATTTTTAAAGTAGAAAATGTCAAAATACACTTGATTCTAACGTGGCGATTTTTCAAATTTCAGTTTTACTGATACAACACACAGGTTGAAATTCGGTTTCTGCCTACTTGTATTATTTCATTAATAAAACAAAAAATCCGAGTGCATGCTAGCAACAAGAGAGCCAGAATTGAAGCTAACATAATTACCTTAGGTTTTAACAAGTAATTTGTTATAATGATAGTGTTCTTTCTGAAATTGGATTACATTTTTCCTAGTTTACGTCTAATTTTCTTCTATTACTTTTAGCGTCGACTTGTCTGAGGCCGAAATTAACCGTTGAAAGTGCCCAAAAACTGTACTCACATTTGGAGAGATAACCTGGCTTTTACTGACATGTCTTGGTTTGTACAGTAAAACCTGTCTCTAACGGACACCCTTGGGGAATGGTAATAGTGTCCCTATTAGACAGGTGTCCCTTCTTCACAGGTGGAGGGGCCGGGGCAATATTTTACAAAGAGCACGTAAAATGAACAAGACACTTTTTGTCAGTCCTGTAGTATGTATTTATTGGATTGAACATGAGACTCACTGAAAATGTGAGTAAACAAATGATACATGTAGCAAACAACAACAACAACAACAACATCCCCCCACCCCCCCACCTAACCCGTTCCCAACACACACTGTGCATCAAACTTACGCAAGTCGGACGTCACAAAGCTAAAAATAGCTGACTCTTCATCAGTCATTCAACGGGAAATTCCGTACACTGAAGGCGTGTTTTTTTGACGTTACCTTTATACGTCACCCTACCCCCCTAAAACACGTGTCGTGTGAAACAAAAGTTCCCTCAAAATGCCTTGGGATTGAGCCTTTTGTAAGCTTTAACTGATGACAAAAGATATTATGTTCAATTGGTCAGACTTTCAACAGCAAGAAAGCACTCTGTAGTTTTGAAAAACGTCATGCGCAGGGCCGGACTAGGCTAAGAGGAGGGAGGGGGTTGCCAGTGGTGGTCCAGGGGGATGTTCCCCCTGGCAGAGCCCCTTGTGGGGGTCAGGGGGAAAAGCCCCCTGAAGCTGATGGGTAGGTCATATTCTGAGATAGGAAAATGGACTCTCCTTGCACGAAACGGCATAAAATAAACAATAATAAAAAATGTTTTAAATAAATGAGGTACATGTTTAGGCTAGGGGTGGGGGGTGGGGGGTTGCGCAACCCCCATAACCCCCCCGGTAGTCCGGCCCTGATGCGTATGACGTCACAACAGGTTGTCATGAGTATATGCTCACATTAAGCCCTCCTTAAGCACTCGCGCATGCTAACAATCAAAAACAACCCCGGTAGAAGCTGTTTCAAAGCCAATAGACATGAGAACAAGTACTTCTGTGTTATAGGAGAGGTTGAAGCTTAATTTCAGCCACTCGGGAAACTGAGAACGGTGAATGTGATTCAGACTCATTGAAGATGAAGTCATAGAACAGCAGGTGCTTCACACTGAATCAGAATTCCAACTCTCTTTGTATTCAGTGCTAGATTTTGTTGTGACAATTTAACAGAATCCAAAATGACATACGATATTTGTAATGTACTTTGACAATCACATAGGCGTTCTTTTAATTTAATATTCCTGATTTTTCTTTTATATCTCTCCTTTCTCCTCTGTCTCTCTCTCTGTCCCTTTTTATCTGTGGTTGTCTTTCTACACGCTATCTCTAATTAACACACACACAAACACACACGCACGTACGCAATAGCTGACGATCGCAGTCTGAAAATAGTATCTACAGTACGCACGATAAAGGACATTTAGTGCGTCCCAAGACCCGCTCTTTTAAAGGTAAGTGCGTCCCGGGCCCCCTCCATAAATTTCGTGTACGTGTTTTCGGCTTCTAGTGCGCAGGGACGCGCAGTTTGGGGAGCCCTGACACAGAACAAACACACTTTCACACTATCATACTGTGTGCGTGTTGCTGAATCTACTGGGCTTTTTGTCCGTCTGTGTGTCTGTCACCTCGCTTTAAAAAAAAGAAGTTTTTATCTCTGTCTGTTCTTTCCGTTTTTCTCTCTGTCTCTCAAACACACACAAATACACATAAATACACACACACACACACACACACACACACACACACACACACACACACACACACACACACACACACACACACAACACAAAAAGACAACCCAAAAGACAGACATGATTCTCGGAAACACTCAGAACGAGAGAGAGAGAGAGAACTCAGAACTCAGAGAGAGAGAGAGAGAGAGAGAGAGAGAGAGAGAGAGAGAGAGAGAGAGAGAGAGAGAGAGAGAGAGAGAGAGACGAACGAACGTACAAACGAACTTTATTTTACAAGGATAAAGGTTTGAGGCACATTTCAATGTGATCGGCGTGTGAAGGTGAATAAAAACAGGGGGTATGATAGTGTGAGAAAGGGAGAGAGAGAGAGAGAGAGAGAGAGAGAGAGAGAGAGAGAGAGAGAGAGAGAGAGAGAGAGAGAGAGAGAGAGAGAGAGAGAGAGAGAGAGAGAATTAATATGTGACCCACTCCATTGAAAGTGAAGATAACCAGCTTTCAGAATGATGGTCTTTACTACAAGTGTCTATTGTTTAGCATTAATGAGATTTAAAGTTTGCTCAAACTCAAGCGGCAATTTTGAGAAAAGCAGGCGTGAAGGTAACAGGAGTAAATTTGCAAAAAATCCCTTGCAACAGGTTTTTTTGTTAAACTTCAAAAGCTTAAAAGTGACTAATGATGATGTAAACTTAATGAAAATGAATTTTGTTTTAAGTACAAAAAGCGAAGAAAGAAACAGTAATGTGGGGATAAAAGGGTGCTTATTTTGCGTCTGCTGTGCAATAAAACCTCATTTTTATTACATTTGCAAAGCGAATCTGAAATTGATATTAACAGAATAGATATAACACATTTGGTAGAGTGCAGAAATGCAAAAATCTCAAAATCCAAATTTGTTGCGATGGCTTAGGTTTACTGCTGTTATCTCTGTTCGGCCTCAGCGACTTTGTTATCCTTTCGTTGGAGCGGGTCACAGTCTTTTAGATCTCTCCATCCCCCAAACCCCCATCCACCACCCCCTCCCCGTGTAAGACCTTATGACACAGAAGCCTCGTCTGGGAATCCATAATTCAAACAGGCTGTATCACCCCTGTTTTTATTCACCTTCACACACAGATCACACTGAAAAGTCGCTAAAACAGCCCCAACATCAAAACTTTTTCTTTTTAAAACAAAAATGTAATCCTGAAATTGGATCGTTCTCGATCGAGCGAGCGAGCTAGAGAGAGAGAGAGAGAGAGAGAGAGAGAGAGAGAGAGAGAGAGAGAGAGAGAGAGAGAGAGAGAGAGAGAGAGAGACTAGCATAACGCTTACCCAAACACACACACACACACACACGCTCGCGCGCGCCCACCCACACTCGCGTGAGCACTATCGCACGCTTCAATTCAATGTGAATAATTGTACTCTTATCCTAAGTAGATATGGTTTATATTATGACAAATGACATTCTTATCTATAAGAGATTTATTTTTGTAGATATAATTATTATAAATTTAGCTGCCACTGATATTTTGTTTAACTCTACACACTATGACCATTACTGAAATCTGACGCGGCATTTTTGGTTTAAACGTTTTTACGCGTCTGAGGGGAATAACCAGCATTTATATCCCATGAAATGCCTTTAAATAGCAGGGTGCATTAATACTTTGATAAATTACCATTGACATTTGTTCACCTCGTCATAACGAGTCCATTTCTCAAACACAAATGCAAAATAGCACTGCTTAGTAATGTTTACGTACAATCCACTGTCACGTACAATCAAAAGTTTAAAAAAAATAAGATTAATGCCAAATTAAAAAACACTCTTTGTGGATAAATATGCACTCCAAGATATGTTTTTCAAATTTGATATGTTTTCCTAAAATAGTTTTCTCTGGAGCACTACTAATACAACTCTGGCATGCACGTACAGATTCTTACAAAATGGGGGTAAAATTACAATATACAGGTTATCTCGACTGTTGCAGAGTAAAAACATACCAAATGCATATCGTAATATTCACGGTACATCACACAATGCTCACGTGCTTTATTTGTGAAGCTTGATAGTCTGTGCTCCTAGAAAACACTAAAGTTATATGTGCTATGACCGAAAAACGCAACATTCTGACGCCATCATGGATGACGTAATGCCCCATAAAACGCAAACAAAGTTGAGCTCTACGACTCTTATTACTTTATCGTTATCTTCAAGGTGTGTACTTTCGAAAAATAAATAGTTTTCGTTATTTAATCGAATATAAAACGGTGAAAACTACTTAGATGAACGGCAACCAGGTGGAAAAAAGACCGCCTGGAGATACCCACAGTTACCCCACATTCCTTCAATTTTCTACAATCGCCACGTTAGAATCATATTTTAAATGTCAAATTCTGATGCAGCAAAGAAAGGGCTAACTTTGTATCATAAAGCCAAACTGTGCATATTCCGTCGGGGTAACTCCTTAACGGAGCGTCTTTTGGGGGTATAATTGCAGTGCTATAGGGCTGCGTCCTCACGGCGTTCCCGCGGCGTCCAAGAAAAATGAAGAACGCCGAGGTGCGCGCAGTAGGGTCTGTTACAGCGCCAGAGCAACGCGGTGGCATCTCCATTTGGCGTGGTGGGGTCGCCAAAAACGCCATGCAACGGCGCGCACTTTGAGCATGCGCAAAGTAAGCGCCGTCGCTCGGCGTTCTGATATGCGCGTGGTAGGAACGCCGTAGGGTCGCCGTAGCAGCGCAGTAAGGTCTCCTACAGCGCCACAAGAGCTCGATCCGTACGGACGCAGTGGTAGTCGGCGGCGCTTGTACGGAGACCTCACGGAGATGTCACTGCGCTTCTACCGCGTCCATCAGCGTTTGCAGGGCGTTTGCACGGAGACCTCACGGAGACGTCACGGAGTCCTTGGGGATGTCACTGCGCTTCTACCGCGTCCGTCAGCGTTGGCAGGGCGTCTGTAGGAAGTTGCCACTGCGTTGTGAGCCAACCCCATAACGCAGCGTACACTCCCCTGTCGTAAACATGCACTTCCGCTTAATCGACACGCCGTGGACGCGCAGTGACAACTCCTAGCACGCCGTGAGCACTCCGTGAGAGCGCAGTTAATCGCAGAGTTTTCCTGCGATCCCACGGCGCTCTGAGAAATTTACAACGCCGTGCCAACTCCGTGAGAACGCAGCCCTAGTGTGACAGGGGTTTAACTGGTACAGGTTGTCAGTTTATTCTGGCAATTTGATCACGCGATTTGACTTTTTAGAAATGTCTGTTACACCGTTGAATTCAGCGGAGAGAGTAGGATTTCGTGGATACAGATCCAAAGGACAAGCTTGTCAAAAAGCGTTTTCGACACTTATAGTTTAACAGTCAATGAAGTCTGTAACTTTGATTGCTTACTACATTCGACTTTTATCAGCCTCTTGTAGTTTTTATGCTTAAGCAGTAATGAGTTCCATACTGTTGAAATCCACGTCCAACATTTTGCAGACGACAAAGAGAAATGCACAACAAAAGACACCCAACTATCCATCCAAGACTCTACCAGCTCAAGCGATGCTTCTGGTCTACCACAGTCATCAACTAAGAACGACGGCCAAACCCCAGCGGACCCGTCTCAGACTGACACTGAGCAATCTGCAGCAAGCGGTGAAGATTCCTCCAAGGTGGCATCAGTTCAAGGTTCTGAAAGTAATGATAAAAAAGCAGCAACGAAGAGCGCTTGGACTGAAGGACCTGTATCAATTGATGAGGCACCAGCACCCAGAGTGGCAGAGAGCCGCACCACTGAATCTGCCAAACCTCCTAAAGCCCAAGATTCGCCAGACGACTCACACGCACAGATTGCTTCTGATCCGGATACCGAGGAGAAGAGACCCTATGCCAACGATTCCAACAAGAAAGTCTTTGCCTCTGAGATACCTCTGCGGCCACACACGCTAACTTCAACTGCGTCCGAGCCTCCAGACACTGCTCTACAAAAAGACAAAGAAGAATCATCTGCAAAAGTCAGCCCAGTGACTGTCGCACAATTTGCCGACATGGCAACGACCAAAGAAAATCACGAACAAAAAGAACACTCATCACACACAGCTGAAAGCCAGCAGTTTCAGCACACACCACGTGCCTCATCTGAAAAACAAGCTGACAGAAACACAAGCTGGGGAGGCGCAAGACCAAAACATCCCCAAGACACCAAAACTTACTTCGAACCCCAACCTTCGAATCGCGACGACAACGACGACCTGGAACTTCCTGACCTTCCCAGCATGCCTGCAGGCGGAGGTTTCCAGGACTGGGTCGTGATGGGTCCTGGGGGCCCCATGCATCTGACCGGTCCAGATCCCTCGCTGGTGAGAGGACCAGCTTCTGATAAAGCGCCGTTGAATCCTTGGTTGTTGACGAACGCGCAGCCAGGTTTGGAAACTTCAGTTGGTGCGACAAGGGGGGAAAGCGGTAGAGGGGGAAGGGGAGGAGTAGACGGAGGAGAGGCGAGAGAGAGAGAAGGACAAAGAGTCGCAGAAGCCAGAAACGGAAGCATGTCACACAGCAGTGTAAGAGGCAGCGGAAGTGAACACGCCTCGCCGTTTGACACTGGAATGGGCCAGACATGGAGAGAGCCCAGCGTCAATGTCAGCAAGGAGGGGACATCGACTACGTATCCAGCAACCAGCACAGACAAGAAAAGTACTATGCATGAAGCTGGTGTTAATGTTGCGGGAACAGCCCCAGCCAGAGAGAAGGAAAGCAATGCTAAATTGCCTTCTTCTTCCGGAACAGTGGCAAATAACAAGCCTGAACTAGTACAGCAACATATCGTGCATTCTGCAAGCGAGACGGTTCCAAGTGCATATACCGAAGCAACATCCGTCAAAGCAGGCTTGACATCAGGCCATAAGCAAACGTCTTCCAAGAACGGCAGTTCACCCACAGATGATAAAAGACCGCCACAACCAGAACGGTCAGTCCAAACGAAACCGTATTCTACGACTGAAGCCAAACTTCAGCTTCCACCTAACCCAAATCCCTCCACCGACCATGAGAAGTTTTCAAAGAAACCCGACTACTCCTCAACACCAAATTTAGCACCAGTCTCCATCACTCAAAGTCAAGCCGAGGATAAGAAAGCTGACACAAAGAAAGGCCCTGGGACTATCAAAACCTACATCCAAGCAGACAACCTGGCCGCCATATTCCAAAGCATTCCACGACAAGGTGCAAGAGGCCCTCCCATGGCTGCGAGAAAGGATAACAAAATGGATGAACTTGCAAAACGAGCGACGATGTCCATGAACGCAGAAATGCTTTTGGGTGCACGTGGTGTTTCTGCAAAATGTGGATCTAAAAAGGCCGATGCTGAGTCTACTAAACGATTGTCCGGAGTGCCGACTGACAGCCAAGGACAGAGAAGCAAACCTTCATCTACTGAGAAGATTGCCTCTACATCATTCGATCGGCAGTCACACGAAGACAAACAAAAAGCTCATTTGCCTAAGCCAACACACGCCTCAGGGAATAAACCAGAAACACAGGAAAGTCTTCGCGAAGCTTCCAGGGCTGCAGCAACTTCGCACACAAAGGCTGGTGTAGTGAGTAACTGCCCCAAAGCCATTTATTCAACCTATGGCAAGGGCAAAGGTTCGCTGAAGGGGGCGTCCATGGACAACGCAGTTGCCGTTCAGCACGGGACAATCCATGACGAAGATATTGACGTGGGAGACAAGGTGGTGATCAGGGTGGATGCAGAGAAACTGGAGGAAATGCAAGAGGACTATGGTGGCTTTGCCACAGGAATGTTGCAGGTAAGCAGACTTCTCTTTTCGTTTGTTGTTGTTGTTGCTCATGTCGATTTCATCTGAGAAAACACGGGCAAACACGCGGACACATGCATACAGTCACACACACTTTCAGATCAGGTCCTCCTTTCTGAATCGATTTCTGTCCTTTCTATTGTGAGAAACGATTTCTTTGAAGTAGCAAGACAGTTGAATTTTTTCAGACGTTATGTTGAGATCATACCGGCATTCTATCATAAACAGCAATTGATTTTACAAAAGAATCTTGGATTGTCATGTTAACATGTAATGAGATGGAAGTTTACTTTCAAGCAACATTGTCTTCTGGTCAGTGTTTTGGCAAGACTGGCACGGTGACAGGGCGCACACCAAGTGGGACAGTGACTGTCAACTTCAGCTCCTTGACCTACAGGTACAATCCCTGTGCCCTCCTCAAAGTGCACCTGCATAAAACAGGTGACACTGTCCGCGTCCGGAATGACCTTGACCTCGTCAAGCTGCTAAACAGGCGTGTTGGATTTCACGACAGAATCGTGCAGGTGAGTTGTGTATGTGGGTGGTTTTTTTTTGGGGGGGGTGGGTGTGTGTGCGTGCGTGTGTGTCTGTGTGTGTGTCTGTAGGTGTGTGTGTGTCTGTGTATTGTGGTTGTGTCATACTTACTAAAACATTTAAACTGGAAAAGTACGGAAAGAAATCCTTTAAGAATCAGGCCGCTTTTGTTTGGAATTCACTGCCCGCTGACTTCCGCAGTTGCTCTTCCCTATCCCAGTTGAAATCAAAACTAAAAACACACCTTTTTCGCTAACATTTACCAAAAAAATACACTTTCAAGCCTGGTCCGTTCCTGATGGTCATTTTTACCCCATGTACTGTACATAGTTTTTCACGTATGTGTGTAGCGCGCGCGCGTGAGTGCGTATGTTTGTGATAATGAAATATTGTGCAATTTGTATTATGTAGTGCGTGTGTGTGTCCGTGTATGTGTTTGTGATAATGTTTCATAGTGCAATGTGTTATTCATTGATATGTGTGTGATTGCACTGTAAATAATGTTATGTTGTCGTTGTATTTTGATTGTACAGCGCTTTGAGCAGGGTTAAACCCTGGATACATGCGCTATATAAATAGTATGCATTATTAATATCATTATTATTATTACTATACACTACTCAAAAGAATTCAAGGGCCACTCAGTTGGTCATTCCCCATTCAAAGCAATTAAGACAAACAACAGAAAACATATATCAGAAGTTTAATTTATTCACTTGTTCGATCGGTTACAATTTCATTAACCAACACGAATTATTCATCGAGAAAATTTCATTTGAATGGACATACCTCCATTTTCAAAATTCAGAACAGAGAGCAATTGGAATCACAAGAGTCAATAACGAGTGTGACCTCCATTGGCATTGATGCAGTCGAGGCAACGCTGACGCATGGACCTGACCAATGTCTGAAGAGTGTTCTGAGGAATCGCCTGCCACTCCTGCTGCAGAGTGTGGAACAGGACGTTGAGGTTTGGTGGAGGAGAATGATTCGCTCGAATCAGTCGCCCCAGGACATCCCAAAGGTGCTCGATTGGGTTCAGATCGGGCGAACGGGAGGGCCAGTCCATCCTGATAACTTGCTGCTGCTGCAGAAAGTTATTGACGACCCGAGCTCCATGTCCAGGCGCGTTGTCGTCTTGCAGTGTGGCACCTGGTCCGATGGCCTGAAGGACTGGTGTGGCTATCGGACGCAGAATGTCATCCCTGTACGCGATGCCAGTCAGGTTGCATGCCTTGGACACGGTGTAGGGGTGTCCTGTGGTGAAGACTGAATCCACCCCACACCATCAGGGAGCCGCCACCATGTCTGTTGTGCTCCAGAACGGTAGCGTTGCTGTAGCGCTCTCTAGGACGTCTCCAGACGCGAATTCGGCCGTCGTTGAAGGACAGCGTGTAGCGAGACTCGTCGGAGAAGAGCTCCCTGGACCACTGCTGCCTTGTCCAGGCCAGATGACGCCGGGTCCAGGCCAGACGAGCTGCACGATGAGCCCTAGTGAGTGGAGGTCGTACCGCTCGCCGCCTTGATCGCATGTTCACCTCGTGCAGACGGTTGCGAACAGTTTGGTCACTGACCAGGATGTTGGTGGCTGTTCGCACTTGCCCCCTGAGCGTGTTTGCAGTGGCGGTTCTGTTACGCAGGGCTGACACGATGACGTAGCGGTCTTCTCTCCATGTCGTCATTCGTGTGCGCGCAGCCCCCCTTGGTTCTTGCACACTTCCGGTGTTGTTGAAGCGATCTCTCAGCCTCTGTATGACAGAATGTGTCACTTGCAGTCGCCTGCCAACTTCCCGCACTGCTACGCCTTCCTGGAGCCAGGCCACGGCCATCCCTCTGGCAGCATCACTCAGTCGGCGTCTTGGGGGCATGGTTAAAAATGCTCAAGAAACGTGGCCTTAAATACCCGTTGGTCTGAAAAACTGGTTGACGTCTGCTCACAAAAGCTACGGCTTTCACGTGCATTGCAGTTTTCAGTCTGCGCAGGTGTGCTGCGTCAGCTAGACGCGTTTGAAAAGTTGGCATTTTCACGTAAATTTTGCGTTTCTTTTGTGGCCCCGTGTAGCACTTTGAATAAACGCTCATCTGAACCCTTTTCAGAAACACGTTGTCTTGAACATTGCGTAACACTGTTTGTTGCTTATTTGGCAAAAAAACACATTTTGTTCAGTCTGCACTTTATTTTTCAAACCATGTTAAAAATGACACTGGCCCTTGAATTCTTTTGAGTAGTGTATGTTGCACAGGGTGACCACAAAAAATGCAACCCACAAAACCGCTAACTTCTACATCTAGTGGCTGAATTACTTCATAATTTGGTGTACATTCACTTCAGCGTAAAAAATGACAGGTTTGTAAGTCAAACGGTCTGACTTTTATGAACTTTCAAAGAAAGTTTCCAAATTCGGGGATCGACTCAACAGTACGAGGTTTGAAACTGAGCGGTAGCCAAACAAACCCGATTTAAGACCTCCAGATTGTTACATTTGGGGTTATTTGAAGGACCTTGTATACCATAACCAACCTTAGACAATCAGTGACTTGAATACAGCACAGGCAGGTTCAGTGCATTTCCTTTGGAGGAATGCGTTCATGTCATTTCATTTGAGTTCAGCGAATATTTTTTATAGTTGTTGTGCATGTACTTCAGTTTATTGACGACCATTCCACAAAGTTTCTAGTCTGGTTCGACGTTTATCTTCTCTCCAAAAGGTGCTCCAAATTACACCTCCGAAATTGTCAATGACACCAATGCTTTCCTATTTGGGGATTATCCTGAACTTGGTTGTAGATGTACAGGAATTGGCTTGGGTTTTGTCCACTAGAGGTCTATTGACTGACTCAGCCATGAATCAATCAGTCATTTTGCAAACCAATCAGTCAAGAAAAAAACCTTTCCTTCCGCCACGGGACTGCCGCAATTGTGCATTACGGCAGTGAGGAGAAACTTCTGAAAGTTGTTTACAATGTACAAATGAGAGGAAAATGTAATTCAATTCTTCATTTTCTTGTTTATTTTCCAATGGTCTTACATGCGACCGTCATTTTATCTATCACCTTTTGTTTGTCTGATCTCCACCATATTCATTTCAATTAAGTAAGGAAGGGGATAACAAAAAAGAACAAGACAGCAGTTGTTTAAGAAAAATCACACTAAGAAAACAAACTAAATGTCCCCCATCCAATGATGTTGCTTGCATTGTTTTTCTTTTTAAAATACTCCAACTTCCGTCTGTTCGCTAAGTCTTGTGGCACTCCCAGCCTTGCTGCTATCCCTTTTGATCACAATTTTCGCCAAACTAAGACGAGCTGACTGACTCTGCTGCATGTCTATCGGTCAATTGACGGATTGAGACCAATGTGTTTCGGGCTTTTCCGAATTTAACACGGCAAAAGACCGATGACCGATGCCGAAGCCAATCCCTGCATGTAGCTGCTTTCTTCGGGTCACCGATGTAGAAGTTATTAGCATTTTTATAGGTTGCATTTTTGGGGGTCACCTTTTATTCTAATTTTGAAGAGATGTACCCTTGTAAAGGTTGCCTTCCCAGAGATATTCAGCGCCGTTATCTGACTGGGATTGCCGAGCAAGTAGAAAAAACAACATTTCGGCGTGTTTGAATAACCAACTTAGTAATTGAATTATTGACTGTGACTCTTTATGTGCTACTAGACGCTCGGAAAAGTCGGCAGAGTAACAAGTGCTGATTCAGAAGATGTCGTCACTGTCAGCTTTGGACAAAACAGTTTTCGGTTTTCCCCCGCCTGCTGTGAGCCTGCCCGTGGTGCCACACCCGACACTGCAACTGCATCCGCTGGTGGAATGAACATCAACACTGACTCAGGAGGCAGTGGATCCTCCGGTAAGACTGTTAGCAACTTTTGTTTCCCGTACGATTTCTTTTTGATTAGACCAATGCCTGTGGGGTTGAGTTCAAGGACAAACGTTTGAAACTTTTCTTATCTTTCCATGTGAAACCTAATTTCATGTCACACTGCCCCCACCCCCCGCCCATGACATACCTATCTCATTGAATATGTTATTTCAGCAGATCGGCAGAACTTTATGAAAAAGCTGTCCAAGATGGTAAAAGAGGGCGCCAGCGTCAGCCAGGCCATCGGGTCACGTGGTAGTGATTCTAGTCCCATCTCCCGCCTCTTCGCCGCCATCAGTGAAAACAACCGGCAGCTCGTCAAAATGTTCTGTGAGGGTGATCCTTCTTTGGTGAGTAGTTCGCTCTGCCTTGTCTTTCTTCTCTCTCTTTCACAGGTTGTAAGACTTAGACTCGTGTCTTTATTGTATATCCTTATGCATTTTCAATCAATCAATCAATATGAGGCTTATATCGCTCGTAATCCGTGGGTACAGTTCTAAGCGCAGGGATTTTTTATTTTTTTTTTAATGCAATTTATATCGCGCACATATTCAAGGCGCAGGGATTTATTTATGCCGTGTGAGATGGAATTTTTTTACACAATACATCACGCATTCACATCGGCCAGCAGATCGCAGCCATTTCGGCGCATATCCTACTTTTCACGGCCTATTATTCCAAGTCACACGGGTATTTTGGTGGACATTTTTATCTATGCCTATACAATTTTGCCAGGAAAGACCTTTTGTCAATCGTGGGATCTTTAACGTGCACACCCCAATGTAGTGTACACGAAGGGACCTCGGTTTTTCGTCTCATCCGAAAGACTAGCACTTGAACCCACCACCTAGGTTAGGAAAGGGGGGAGAAAATTGCTAACGCCCTGACCCAGGGTCGAACTCGCAACCTCTCGCTTCCGAGCGCAAGTGCGTTACCACTCGGCCACCCAGTTTTAAAGTGCAATCCATCATCTATCCATCCATCCATCTATCAATCCATAATTTTTAGACGCTTTTGAATAGAAGATATGTGGATTGGACAAAAACTGGTCAAAGCGATGCTTTTTGGAACATGGGTGTGTGTGCTTTAGGAACACTGATCAATGATCAAAGGTACCAGTAGTATGTGCAAGTCGTCTTTTTTCCTTAGTTCAGACCGTCAGTTCTCTGTCGGCAAACTGGAAGCTGGTATATTTATCAAATTCGCAGAACTTCGACTTATGACATAGCAACATATACCTCAGTTGGAGATTACTCGGGAATTTCGAAATGTAGCGAACTGGACCTGAAATATTACACACATATAAGCAACTAACAAAGACATTGTTTTGTCCCACATGAATATCAAAACATGTTGAGACAGACAAAAGTTACCGACAAAAATAATTCGTAAAGGGTATTTTCTTCCATCTCAGGTGAACAGAACTCACGAAGGACGTCTGCTGACCCCGCTGATGTATGCCAGCTGGAAAGGTCACCAGGAAGTAGCCCAAGAGCTTCTGACCATGGGGGCTGATATCAACGGCTCTGTGATTGCACCTGGCATCCACAGGACTCCACTTTCTGCTGCATTGGAAGGGTGTGTACAGTTGACTTTGTATGAGGATGGTGATGATGAAGATGATGGGTTGCTGTGGATGGTGGTTATGGGCCAGTGTGTCAGATGTATCTTCCTGTAATCTTCCTATATACAGTAAGCCCGTTGTTGTACTGAAAAGCTAATCGATGTAGAAATTAGGGTGTCGGTAGGAACCAGTGATGGAATTACAGAACTGGGCTCCAGTGGTCTTTTCGCCTCTTCTTTAAAACAGCGTCCATTCCTTACCTTTTTTTTTTTTTTTTTTAAAGATCGGTTAGCGCGCGACAAAAGTATATTGCAGAGTGATAGTGTGAACCTGAATGACAAAAACACGATTCGCCAACACGGGTATATGTCCCACAATGCACATGGAAGAATTTCAGCCACAGATCCCTAACACACAGCGTTATTATTGTTTTTTCTTCCAGCAAAGAAGAGGCGACAGCAGTGTTTCTGCTGGAGAGAGGGGCGGACCCACAAAGTAGATTCTCCCACATAAACAGCACACCCCTGCACATGGCGGCCTACAGCAATCTTGTGCAGGTCGTGCAGGTCTTATTGCAGATGGGCGTCGACGTCAATGCTAAGGTAATGCACATCATCCCAAAAAGTAATCATAGCCAAATTATGCTGAGTGCAGTGCTAAGATCATGAAAACAAAGGGAAATAAGCGTTCTTATAGACAGCAGTGAGTGTAAGCTATACAGGAAGTTTGGGTCATCGCAAAGGATTTCACTAACTTTGGCAACAATAAATGCGACTTCCTTTGTGAGATATTTAGAAAAAAAGCAGTGTTTAGGCTTGCTCTTTGGGTTTATCGTATGAGAGGACGCTATGCGAGATTTTAACAGTTCAGGGGCGGATCTGGGTTTTGAAAGGGGGGGGTGCAAAGTTCTTTTTTTTGTGTTTTTTTTTTGTATCTTATCAGCGAAGCGCCGAACCGATGGCGCAAAGCGCCGAGCATGCTAGGGGGGTCCGGGGGCATGCCCCCCCGGAATTTTTTTTTAAAAAGGAAGCAAAATTGTGCAATCTGGTGCAATCTGAGCGTGTAAAGTGCTATTTTCAGGTGATACATTTTTCTTCTTTTTATATTTAGTCAAGTTTTGACTAAATATTTTAACATCGAGGGGGAATCGAAACGAGGGTCGTGGTGTATGTGCGTGCGTGTGTGTGTGTGTGCGTGTGTGTGTGTGTGTAGAGCGATTCAGACTAAACTACTGGACCGATCTTTATGAAATTTGACATGAGAGTTCCTGGGTATGAAATCCCCGAACGTTTTTCATTTTTTTGATAAATGTCTTTGATGACGTCATATCCGGCTTTTCGTGAAAGTTGAGGCGGCACTGTCACGCCCTCATTTTTCAACCAAATTGGTTCAAATTTTGGTCAAGTAATCTTCGACGAAGCCCGGACTTCGGTATTGCATTTCAGCGTGGTGGCTTAAAAATTAATTAATGACTTTGGTCATTAAAAATCGGAAAATTGTAAAAAAAAATAAAAATTTATAAAACGATCCAAATTTACGTTTATCTTATTCTCCATCATTTGCTGATTCCAAAAACATATACATATGTTATATTCGGATTAAAAACAAGCTCTGAAAATTAAATATATAAAAATTATTATCAAAATTAAATTGTCCAACTCAATTTAAAAACACTTTCATCTTATTCCTTGTCGGTTCCTGATTCCAAAAACATATAGATATGATATGTTTGGATTAAAAACACGCTCAGAAAGTTAAAACAAAGAGAGGTACAGAAAAGCGTGCTATCCTTATTAGCGCAACTACTACCCCGCTCTTCTGGTCAATTTCACTGCCTTTGCCATGAGCGGTGGCCTGAGGATGCTACGAGTAAAATGGCATTGCGTTCAGTTTCATTCTGTGAGTTCGACAGCTACTTGACTAAATATTGTATTTTCGCCTTACGCGACTTGTTTTTTTTCTTCTTTTTTTTTTTTTTTTTGTCCCGCTGGGGGGGGGGTTGCAATTGCACCCATTGCACCCCCCCCCAGATCCGCCCCTGCAGTTGATAAGGACTGTAACATGTTGTGTGTGAGATGGAATGGTAACGAATTTGAAATATAGATAGAATACTGACCGATAAAGTGGTCCATGTAGTGTGTGGTGTGAATCGTTGTTTGGTGACCACGCACGGTGGATAGACTGCCGTGACATGTATGAGGAGGTTGACAATGACGAATGCGAATATTACAGTGGAGATGCGATAACTTTCATTTTGAGAATGCAGGTAATGTGTCTGATGTGTCAAATACTGTTGAGCAACTCAGGGTTAGTCGAGTTACAATTTCTCACCACCACTTTCTTGTCCCAGTGTTAAAAATGTTCAAGAAACGAAAATATTTCACACATGAAGATGAAGCGTCAAAACCTGATTATTATTATTATTATTGTTATTATTATTATTTAAGTTATTGAGACATCCCAGTGCACTAAGGGATTTATAGAGCAAATCGAGAAAATTCATTATTGAACGAAGCGCATAGCGCTGAGTTCAATAATTATTTTCGAGATTTGCTCTATAAATCCCTTAGTGCACTGGGATTGTTTCAATAACGATATTGTCGGTACCGCCAGAGAAAAAAGAAGATACAACACGCACATTTTGCTACGCGCATTTGAATAGGCATAACTGTGTGGTCAAGTCGTAGAAGATCTACTTTTGTGTGGGCTGTCTCAAGTGTGTCGTGCTTTCATCACACGCAAACTCTTGTTTTAATTTCTGTTGGTAAATTCCAGTGTAGCGTTAAGCTAAACAGTGATGATCTTTCAGAGAGACCTCATTTGAACTCGGAGAAAGGACTGTGTTCTTAGTTATTTGCGATTCGAAACCTCAAGTCGAGCTTCGACGGATTGAATGTGCAGAGTGACTCCCCTTGAATTGGCTAACCCCCAAGGTCCACGGTTAGCACATTTTCAAAATAAATGTGGCATGTTTTTCGTGTGGTATCTTCACTCATCGGGGAGTCTGGTACTAAATATGAACGGTAAGAATGCTCTGAACCCTACACGTATTATATCCCCATCGTTTTTTCGTTCACATTTGCCCAACATGTTAGTTTGCTGAGCGGGGTTTATGTCGTCTGCTAGGCTAGGGCAATCGAAGCACTGCGGCATTCCAAAAACAAAAATTGCTCGTCACGTTGCACTGAGTCTGCACGCATGAGGCAGGCTGGTAATAAGTCTTATATATGGTACGGACGTTCTAAACCCTACACGTTTTCGATTCCGATTGTTCTTGCCTTGAAATAATAATTCGGAAACCATTCATTTACTGAACTGATGCAGTCGTATTTCAGTGTATTCTAGTCTGCTACGTATATATTCCAAATGCTCATCTAGCTGGTTCGTTATCGGAATAACACTTGTGTTTTCTGTTAGCTGCTGGGAATTGTATACTAACTCATCATTTGATAATGTGGATAATAAGCTACGGCATAATTATGAGAAGATTCTTCGCAAGTCGAAACTGAAAAATTAGACACACCGGGTTCTATTTTTAGATCAGTGGCAACTGTGGCACAGGCACATGCAATCTGTCAGAAAAAACCCACTTCTGCTTTAATTGAGAAACAGGAAATGTATGGTATTTTGGTATTGTGGAGAATATAAGCTACATGTCATTAATTAATTCTGAGGATGAGAGTACAGTCTCGCTTAGGCAAAGGGCGGAAGAATACGCTCTGTGGAAAAGTTAGCGCACTCCAAGAGTGCGCTAACAGTTTTAGCGCATCTCCATTAGCCAATCAACTGGTTCACATCAGTCATGTGACACCAGTACTTACTGACAATTATTATTATTGTTGTTGTTTTTCGTGCAGGATGATTCAGGTGACACACCCCTGATAGATGCTTTGCTGAGAAAAAGCCGCGCAGTAGCAGACATCTTATTGGACTCTGAGAACATTGATGTCAGCGCTGTCAACCACAGGGGCATCAGCGCCCTTCATGCTGCGTGTCTTAGGAGCTATCCAAGGTATTATGATTATGACCCCGTTTTAGGACGTCAGATTGATAACAAAATCAGGTCTTAAAGTGGAGATAAATTTTCAGAAAAAGTTTTAGAACGCGAGGAGGTCTTAAATCGGAGAGTCTTAAAAGGAAGGTGGGGCTGTCCACTGTATTATCCTTCTTTTTACATTTTAGTGCAACTTTTGACTAAATGTTTCAATAAAGACTGGAAATCGAGACGAGATGTGTGTGTATGTGTGTGCGTGTATAGAGCGATTCCAAGAAAACTACTGGACCGATCTTCATAAAACCAGTATGTATACAATTTTTTTTACAGATGATATCCCCACAAAATGTTATCCTTTTTTCGACAGATGTCTTTGATGACGTCATATCCCGCTTGTAGTGAAAGTTGAGGCGGGACTGTCATGCCCTCATTTTTCGATCAAATTGGTTGACATTTTGGTCAAGCAATCTTCGATTGGATTGTATGTTAGCTTGGAAGCTTAAAAATTAATTCATGAGTTTGGTCATTAAAAATCTAAAAATGCTAATTAAAATTAAAATTGTAGTAATCGATCCAATAATGATATCATCTTATCCTTTATCATTTCCTGATTCCAAGAACTTATAGATATCTAATGTTTGGATTAAAAACAAGCTCAGAAAGTTTAAAAGAAGAAGGAATTGAAGAGCGCAGTTAAGCTCTCTACACTACTGCGCAATACTGGCTTGTCACTTCAAGTGATTAGCGGCCGGTGCAGTGCTTTCAATTTCATTCTGTGAGTTCGACAGATTGACTAAATGTATTAATTTCCCTTCACATGACTTGTTCTTATTACTGTTACTTAAACAAATCATTACTTTTGTTCTTGTTGTTAATTTGCAGATGATGATGATTGTTATCACGCTGTACACATTTACACTTAACCCTGGAAGTGATAAGATAGTCCCCTTCATTTTCAAGCTAGCTGGTCACGTGGAATTGAGCTCCCAATTGGAGCCGCATATCGTTTCGTAGATATGTTCATGAATAAAGTCCAAAATTCAAGAAAGCTGTTGCAAGGTACCAAACTTTGCAGACGGATCTAGGCCGCGGAATCGTGTTAAAACTGAGCCACAATTGTATTGGAAAGCGACATTTTTGACTTTCAAATTAAATACATTCCAGTAACTCAAGGGACATATTTACATAGCGGACGGAATGAGTTAAATTTGGGACACTGTTCTTTATGAATGTTATCGATTTGCTCACCTGAATGTTTGTGGACACACGCAGTTTGCGTTATAACCACCAGCATCATGAGCTGACGTCTGTCTTCACACAATGATCCAAATCATGCTTGTCTTCCTCACTCAGCGCTGTTCAGAAGATCTTGGAAAGGGACACAAGCAACGTGGACAAATGGATGGATGGCGAATACGCTCCCCTGCATCTTGCAGCAGACAATGACTGCGTTGAAAACATTCGTATGCTTCTTCTCTTGGTAAGTTTTCCAGTAGATTTTGTCACATTTCACAGACCGCGTACACGTTGTCTGTGAGTTTGTCTCTGTCCGTCTTGATTCCCCTCTGTCAGCATCGGATTATACATAACTTGATATCATCCCTCTAAAGGAAAGGCTGTTCTACAACAAAGGAGCTCTTATGCATATAATAATAACATGTCAAGTCCTGTCTGTCCTTTAGAACGTTTCTCCACAAACCATTCTCGTTATACCATTAAATGAAATAAACGCATTCCAAGAATGTATCTCTTAAAAGCCAGTCTGGATTATTCAGGAAGCTTGCTTTGGAATTCTTTCCTTAGTTCTTCTTCTTCTTCTTGTCGATCACTCAGATGGAAACGCCGGTTCTCCGCGCAAATGTTGCCGTGCGCTGTAGGTCGTCCAGACTGCCATAGAGCTTCCCTTGCACCGTGGTCGCCTCCGCCCAGATCTGGCTTCTGAGGCCATTGTGTAGTGGGCAAGTCTGCAGCAGGTGTTCCGTTGTCATGCTGCCTGTTTGACAAGGGCACTGGTCTGACTGGCCAATTCTGAACTTGGTGAAAAGGTGGTGGTTCATTCGGTTGTGGCCTGTCCGCAGCCTGAATATGAGGACCTGCTCAGACCTTGTGAGCAGGTGAAAGGCGTCGTTTTTGTTGTAGTGTGGGTGCTGCTGCAACCACTTTTTGTGTTGCTTGGCCTTGATGATGGTCTTGGCTTCTTTGAAGGTGGTTGATCTGTCATTCTGGTCCTTCGTAGTGCCCTCCTTTGCCAGAGTATCTGCGGCTTCGTTGCCTAGTATGTTGCAGTGAGAGGGGACCCATTGCAGCACGACTGTGTGGGCTCTGCACAGGGAGGTCAAGGCGGATGACAGGTCATTCAGTTCTTTGTCTCTGGCAGTGTCTAAGGCCTGCAGGACTGACTTTGCGTTGCGTTGTTGGAGGAGAGTGGACTGTGCTCAATGTGGGCTGCACCTGTCTGGAGCGCTACTGCTTCAGCCTTGAAGTTGGTGGAGTAGAGGCCGGTAGCGAGGGAGATGTGTTCTTCTTCTCGACCTCCTGGGTACTTTATGTAGATTCCGGCACCACCATTTCTGACAGCCTGGTCGGCAGATCCGTATTCTTTTCTTACGATAATGAGGGTAACTGTGAACATGAACTGTTTAAAAAATCAACTTACCGAGCACGTTTAAACTACATTATAAATGCGTTCATTATTTAATAACTTTCGATATCTTCTCGAATATTATAAAGTTATGAGTTTGCATACACATCGTGTTTCCCTATTTTGGGCGAGGGCTCGATGTGAAACATTGAAAGTATCAGAATGCGTTTTCCATTAATACCCTCGGAAAATAAAGATTTATCAGATTGATTATATCTCAGTTTTTTTTCACAACTGCAATATGTTTACTTAGCTTACGAATCTTTTTATTTTTTATTGCAACGGCGGTCGGTTCGATTTATTTTTGTCTCTGTCTCTGTTTCTCTGTCTGTCTCTCTCTCTTTTTCAAACACACACATAAAGCGTGCGTGCGTGTATGTGTGTGTGTGTGTGTGTGTGTGTGTGCGTGTGTGTGTGTGTGTGTGACAGACATGATTGTATAGGTGCTTTCCTCTCACTGTCTGTGCATGTTTGTCTCTCCATATTTCCATCCACTTATCCTGCTTCGTCTCTCTCCTCGTAACCCCCTTCGCCCTCTTTCTCCACATTAATACAATTCCTAATTCCAACCTGGCGTTGTTTAGGGAGGAGCGGATGTGAACGTGGCGGCAAGAAGCAGACAACACGACGGGAACCGCGCACTGCACATGGCCTGTGTCCGTGGCAACTACCCGTGCGTGGAGGCTCTCCTCGACTTCGGTCAGTATCTGGGTACAAGTTTATAGGGGTAGACTCAGTTTCTTGCCATTATAACTATACTACACAAACACGTCTCCAACTTTGGATGGAGGGCATTTTGCGGGGGGTCGCGATTACCGGAAATGTCCGTTATTTTACACGGAAATGAAACATCATTTTTGACTGGGTTTTCCTGAAACATATTATGGAATCACTGTTGTTTAGACTGACTTGGTTGACTTAACAGAGAATTAGTTTCCATGAGAGCAATGGGGCAGAGAAGGTTGAGAAAAAGGCTTGGGTATATTGAGAGTTTACTAGTCTACTAAACATTTATGTCACAGTTCCGTCTAGGTGTACTACTGGACTTGCAGTATTTTGGGAAAGATGAACATCCCATTTAATATTCCAATTGCCCTTCTTGTAAGGACTAAGTTGTGTTTTATTTTATTTTAAGTATGATACACGAAAAGCTAAGATTTTTTTTGTTTTTGTTTTTGTTGCCGCATGTCATGGATTTGAGAATATATTTTTTTAATGATCTCGGTCGAGCTTGTTTCCATGATTTGACATTTGCTTTGAATGCTTTTGTTTGAGTATTTACCTGTTTGCACATCTTGTAATCTTTCTGTACAGGTGCTGATGTGAATGTTGTCAACAAAGAACTGGACACCCCTTTGCATTTTGCTTTGGGAGGACCTGTGCGCAGGGTAGGTTTTCAGCAACCACGTGTGTTTTGTTAATCACATGGCTTCGGGTAGTTCGATTTTTACTCGCAGATTTACCCCAGTGTTTCTTGGGGAAAAGGCAGAGGAGGTATGATGAGGCGGGATGAGGGAAGAGAGATTCTTACACCTTAACCACATTGGACTCTTATTTTTATGACAAAGAATACGTAACTTTCACGAAGATGCGTCCAGAGCAGAATTGTTTTTATGGCACACTGTCTATAACTATTTGCTACGCTTTTCAAGTTTTTTTCTCTTCTGTTTTCTGTAGGGTGAAGCAGATGAAATATTTTACCAGGAGGAAAGGGTCCGCATCGCTTGCACCCTTATATCCAATGGAGCTTTTGTGGACGCAGAGAACTCCAAGGGGAGATCATGCATGCGGTACGGCTCGCAGGAAGTGCAGGCTGCCGTGCAGGACTTTATGGACCGCAAGTGAGTTGAGCAACAGATTGTTTGATTGATGGAAATATTGATCGCTTGTTGGTTGGTTATTTGATTGATTGATTGAGTGACTGATTGAGTGACTGATTGAGTGACTGATTGAGTGACTGATTGATTGATTGATTGAGTGACTGATTGAGTGACATATTTGTGGGCTTTTGCTTCACTGTAAAATTACATGAGGTATTTCATTTGAGAGAAAAGGTATTACAAGTGCATTTCCCCTCCCGATCTCAGCTATATCATAGTTGTCGATAGAAAAGAAATTAAGCAAACAAACAGACCAAACAGGAGTAAAACAAACAAACAAACAAACACACAAACAAGGAAACACAACAAACAACTCCTACGACTTTACAAGAAGTCAGCTATGAACCTTGTATTATGGTGATACTTTTCTTTTATCACTTGGTCAGAAAAGAAAACGTGAGCCTCAGAGTTTCGTTTCAAATTTTGCAAACTGGTTGCTTTTAGTAAATATTCGGATCGTTCTAGAAGACGCTTACTCAAAAATAATGTGTGTATTCGATGAATATCGGTAAAGAAAAGAAACTTTCTTTCAGTCGTCAGTTGGTGCAGAAGAAGGGCCATAGTGGAGATGAAGACAAGCCTACCATTGCACTCAGGGGTGTGCCGTTGCCATGCGCGGTATGCAAATCTAAAATGTCTGACGTCACTCTTCTGCCATGTGGACACAAGACCGCGTGCAGCACGTGCGCAGGGGCAGTAACTCTCTGTTCTCTCTGTCAGCGCCGGGTGGATAGCACTACCACAGATGGTAAGTGATGTTTCTGGCCGAAGTTTGGACTAAATGAACCGATAAGGCACAGTGGACCCACACCCACACGGTTTTCAGACCACCGACATTGAATACAATCAAGCCTGTGTGTGTTAGGTGATTGTTTTTACAGCCACCGTTAGAAAGGTGTTGACCTTTTAGTAAGCCGTTTTATGTGTGTGTGTGTGTCAAAGTTAGTTTCAAGAGTACGTACAGTACATGTGCATATCTGCGTTATTTCTTCAAAAAAGAATATTTCATCAAGAGACATCGTTGTAAGATCAGCAAAAAATATTGTTGTGTTAACACATTTTATACACCGAAAGTATGGACCTAAACATTATAATTATATCTTATTTCAGATCAGAAGGGTGCTCTCTTTGAAGCCATCTAACGCTGAAGAATTGTTTGAACGAACCTCGCATCTCTTCGGTCCTGCAGTGTTTCTTTCTTCCACTTTCTATTTTAGGGTTATGACATTCTTGCTTAGGTTTGTGATACAGCCTACCGAATCTTTTTGTCTTTCGCTCCTGAGACTGGGTATCTACCTGTGAGACAATTTTGTCATTGTTTTATTGAAGTTTTCACAATATCAATTAATGAATATATCAAATGTTTATTCGTATTGGTTCTAAATAAGCTTTTAAATATATAAACAAATACTAAAACAATTTTTGTTCTGCTATCAAAAATATTGTTGAGCAGAAAAGGGACTTTTTTTTTTTTTTTACCTGAAAGGCTTCCACTATTCTTGTGCGTAGTTTTGTGTTTGCGTTTTAAAACATTTGTTTAATTATTGTAAACCGCTTCAACTCATTACAACAATTGTTTTTACATTTTTTACATCAGTTTTAAGAACAAATGCGTTTTTTACCAGAAAGAAGATTGCTGGTCCATCTGTGCGATTGCTTGTGACATTGCTTCACCGTTGTCAGTTAGGAAAAGGACTAGGTAAAAATCGTACAGCCGAGTGTTGGTTATACATGTAGGTTTTTGTTTGCTGATTTTGATTCCCCATAATGTTTTTCTTCATTTTTTGGGGGTGCATTGGCATAATCTTTATCTCAAAGGATGGAGTATGGTAAAAACAGATGTACATGAATGTTTTATTGTCGTAACTTTTTTTCTTCAGAGTTAATGTGTTACTTACTTGCTTTGTTTTATTGCTGCAGATAAAAAAAAAGGTCTTGATTCCCCTGTACATAATTATAAACTACCAGCCAATTGTTTAAACTTGTATTTTTTTGTTAGTTTGTTTCTGTGTTTGCTTGTCGGTCTGTTTATTTAGAATACAGTTTGCGAATGTATTTGAATGTGCACAATCATGTTTTTGTGTGTGTCAACGGTCCTGTCATGCCAATTTTTGTGTTTGTTATGTGATTGAACATGGAGAAAACAACTGATGAGACTAGTTTTGTTCACAAAAATTGATGATTCCGAGCAAAATTTCAGAAGATGCTTTTTAAAGCTCTGTTGTAATATATATATATATGTCAACAAGACAGCACACTGTTGTCGCCAAAAGGACGTGACTGACGGACAGGCAGAAAATTAGTATTATTTGCTTATGTTTTCTTCCTCGATATTTATTTCCTGGTGTTATCAAGACAGCGGAGAGTATGAATGTTTGGGTTCATGGTGTTATTTGATTCAGCTTTGCTTTTGGATGTACACTCGTTTTTGCTTGTTTGCTTCCGTAAATAAACTTTTAACTGGTATTGTCATAGGCGAACGAATTATATGCCTTAAGTGAATGTATCTTGTCAACATTTGTTCGGAAAGTTGAACACATACATGGTCGCACACATGCAAGAATACACGTAGGAAGGCAGACCACATGCAACCGCTGAGTTGCTATACAGCTGTTGAATTGAAACCAACAACAAGTCGCTTGAAGCGATATCAAAACATTAAGTCAATATGACATGTTGAAACTAAAAGAACATTAACAAGTCGTGTAAGGCGAAAATACAACATTTAGTCAAGCTCTCGAACTCACAGAATGAAACTGAACGCAATGCAATTTTTCAGCAAGACCGTATACTCGTAGCATCGTCAGTCCACCGCTCGTGGCAAAGGCAGTGAAATTGACAAGAAGAGCGGGGTAGTAGTTGCGCTGAGAAGGATAGCACGCTTTTCCGTACCTCTCTTCGTTTTAACTTTCTGAGCGTGTTTTTAATCCAAACATATCATATCTATATGTTTTTGAAATCAGGAACCGACAAGGAATAAGATGAAAGTGTTTTTAAGTTGACTTCGAAAATTAAATTTTGATCATAATTTTTATATTTTTAATTTTCAGAGCTTGTTTTTAATCCAAATATAACATATTTATATGTTTTTGGAATCAGAAAATGATGAAAAATAAGATAAACGTAAATTTGGATCGTTTTACTTTATAAAGTTTTTAGTTTTTTTTACAATTTTTAGATTTTGTAATGACCAAAGTCATTAATAAATTTTTAAGCCACCCTGAAATGCAATACCGAAGTCCAGCATTCGTCGAAGATTGCTTGGCCAAAATTTCAATCAATTTGATTGAAAAATGAGGGTGTGACAGTGCCGCCTCAACTTTTACAAAAAGCCGGATATGACGTCATCAAAGGCATTTATCGAAAACAAGAACAAAACTTCCGGGGATATCCTTCCCAGGAACTCTCATGCAAAATTTCATAAAGATCGGTCTAGTAGTTTGGTCTGAATTGCTCTACACACACACACACGCACAGACAGACACGCACAGACAGACACACACAGACAGACACACACAGACAGACACACACACACACACACACACACACACACACACACACACACACCACGACCCTCGTCTCGATTTCCCCTCTATGTTAAAACATTTAGTCAAACCAGCCATCACCGAGACTAAATGAAGTAGGTCTTGGCTAGCAGAACACCGAGACGGGTCACGCTCGGCCCCGCGAAGTATGTGAATGCAGTACCTATTTTCTTTAAGTGTGAGCACATCTTTAGAGTAAACATGTCATACCTATACATTTTTGAATTCAGAAAATGATACAGAATAAGATGAAATCAATTTTGGATCGATTACTCAAATTTTAATTGTTATCATAATTTTGACTAATTAACATATTTTTATTAGTTGTAAGTACATTTTCAGAGTAAACATGTCATATCTAATATTTGTGTATTATGGAGATTAAAGGGAATAAGATGAAATCTTTTCTGGGTCGATAACTCAAATTTTGATTTTAATTACAATTTTCAGATTTTCTTAAGCTTGTTTATGCGTGTGTATAATTTTATGTGCTATACTTAAAGTTCAGATTTGTTTTCTTTCGCCAAACAAACACACACACAAAACACACACACACACACACACGCGCGCACGCAAGCTCGTACGTACTTACGGACGCACGCATTCACACAAACACACACACACTCACACACACTAACATACATATTCTTCTTGAGAGAGAGATATAGAGGGAGAGAGAAATGGAGAGAGACAAAGCAAGATGGAGAGAAAGAAAGAACTGAACGGAACTTTATGTAACAAGGATGAAGATTTACAGCTAGGCCTTTTTTTTAGAATCTGTCCTTGTAACGTACACACACACACACACACACACACACACACACACGCGCGCACGCCCGCACGTACGTACAAACACACTCACAAACACACACACACATACACACAAACACACACACACACATACGCACACACACTCACAAACACACACACACACATACACACACACACGCGCACAAACATACACATACACACACACACAAACACACACACATACACACACACGCGCACAAACATACACATACACACACACAAAAACACACACACACACACACACACACACACACACACACACAAACTCTCGTTCCGACCTTGCTCTCACGCCGCATTTGAATTTTGTTCTGCTGACATCCTGAGTGGTTAGTGCAGAAGCGAACAAGTCGCGTAAGGCGAAAATACAACATTTAGCCAAGCTGTCAAACTCACAGAATGAAACTGAACGCACTGCACTTTGTCACCAAGACCGTATGTACTCATAGCATCGGTAGTCCACCGCTCGTGGCAATGGCAGTGGAATTGACACGCCAGAAAAGCGCGGCAGTGGTTACGCTGAGCAGGATAGCACGCTTTTCTGTATCTCTATTCTTTTTAACTTTCTGAGCTTGTTTGTAATCCAAACATATCATATCTATATGTTTTTGGAATCGGGAACCGACAAAGAATAAGATGAAATTGTTTTCAAATTGATTTCGAAAAATTTATTTTAATCATAATTTTCACATTTTTAATGTTCAGAGCTTGTTTTTAATCCGAATATAACATATTTATATGTTTTTGGAATCAGAAAATACTGAAGAATAAGATACATTTATTTTTAGATTGTTTTATTAAAGAATAATGTTAATTGCAATTTTCATATTGTTAATGACCAAACCCATCAATTAATGTAGCTGAAATGCAATACCAAAGTCCGGCCTTCGTCGAAGATAGCTTGGCCTAAATTTCAATCAATTTCATTGAAAAATGAGGGTGTGACAGTGCCGCCTCAACTTTTACAAAAAGCCGGATATGACGTCATCAAAGACATTTATCTAAAAAATGAAAAAATCCTCTGGGGATATCATTCCCAGGAACTCTCGTGTAAAGTTTCATGAAGATCGGTCCGGTAGTTTACTCTGAATGGCTCTACACACACTCACACACACACACACACACACACACACACACACACACACACACACACACACACACACACACACACACACACACACACACACACACACACACACACACACACACACCACGACCCTCGTCTCGATTCCCCCTCTATGTTAAAACATTTAGTCAAAATTTGACTAAATGTAAAAACAAAAACAACCCAACAACAACAACAAACAGAATTTGTTAAACAATAACAACACGAAAACGAAGACAAGCAAGCAAGCAACCAACGAACGAACGAACGTACGAACAAACGAACGAACGAACAAACAGACAAACAAAGAAAATAAACAAATATCAATCAATCAATCAATATGAGGCTTATATCGCGCGTATTCCGTGGGTACAGTTCCAAGCGCAGGGATTTAATTTTTTTATGCAATTTATATCGCGCACATATTCAAGGCGCAGGGATTTATTTATGCCGTGTGAGATGGAATTTTTCTTACACAATACATCACGCATTCACATCGGCCAGCAGATCGCAGCCATTTTGGCGCATATCCTACTTTTCACGGCCTATTATTCCAAGTCACACGGGTATTTTGGTGGACATTTTTATCTATGCCTATACAATTTTGCCAGGAAAGACCCTTTTGTCAATCGTGGGATCTTTAACGTGCACACCCCAATGTAGTGTACACGAAGGGACCTCGATTTTTCGTCTCATCCGAAAGACTAGCACTTGAACCCACCACCAAGGTTAGGAAAGGGGGGAGAAAATTGCTAACGCCCTGACCCAGGGTCGAACTCGCAACCTCTCGCTTCCGAGCGCAAGTGCGTTACCACTCGGCCACCCAGTCCATAAACAAACAAAATAAACAAACAAAAACCAACAGCTTCCGCGTGGGACCAGTGCCACTGTCAACCGTTTGATCTTTACAATTATGACTGAAAACTAAAACACGAATAGGCTACACCGCTATAGGTTGAGGTAAAAAGCCGAAAACAAGAAACATCTGCACATTGACATTGTGACGTACAGTTGGTCTAGGACGACGTGCTCTCGCTGGCTGAAACCGGGCTTTCTTTTACCAGACAATCATACCCTCAGGCGAATGTTAGAGTGGGGTGTGTGTGTGTTTGTGTGTGTGTGTGTGTGGGGTGGGGGTGGGGGTGGGGTGGGGTGTGTGGGGAGGGGGGGGGCGGTTGTTAACTCCTAATTTAGAGCATTATCCTTTTTTAAAGCCGCAGCCGTCTTTAGTTTCTTGGCGGAAACTTCCAAGAGCACACACATAAACAAGCACACAAGGCAGACACACATACGAGGATAAGCAGACACATACCCACATCGTACGCACATCACGCACACACATGCACGTGCACACGCTTGCTCGCTCACACACACCAACAATATTGCAAACACACATCAAAGCACACACAGCCACACAGTGAAAGGAATACACAGAAAGGAATTGAATTGAATTGAATTGAACTTTATTTTTCGAGGGTTCCAGATGATTAGCGGTGCAAACATGCTCTTTTTTCATCCGGCCCTCGTGAATTGGGGGGTAACTCAATAGCAAGACGAAATAGAAGTTAAAGCCACCCTCCGCCTCCCGTAAACCATCTGGTTCCGATCACTGAGCTCCCCGAGCTTTTACATACAGTACAAACATACTTCCATTTGAACGCTTACCGCTCGGGACCATCCTGGCTGCTTTTTGTTGAGAGGAAGACGTTTCCAAAGAATATATTTCGTGCAGTTAGAACGAGCGCACTCTATAAGAGATCGGAAGCCTCGTTTTGGCGCTAGATCGTACTTTAAAAAAATGTAAATAATAAATTGACAGTAAATGAAACAAACATTTTTAAAACACGAAATAACTCTTATCAAGACAAAATCGGTTCAGTTCCAAGTTTTGAAAGTTTGAAAGAATTTATTTCGTGCAGTTAGAACGAGCGCACTCTGAAAGAAATCGGAAGCCTTCTTTTTGGCGCTAGACCTAACTCATAAAATCTAAATAATAAATTGACAGCTTTTGAAACAAACGATTTTTTTTATATCATCCAGACAAGATCAGTACAATTCGAAGTTTTGAAAGTTGGAAAAAAAGGGAGACCGGATGAGGTCATGCGAGTGATGGTGTGATGGTTGAATGGAAAGAGTAAGATGCAGCTCTTTTTACTTGATGGGCGGGAAGTATGCTACCGAAAACCATGGAACTTTCCCTTTTTTGGAATGTCAGTCGACTGAGATTTCCTAACATTTGACACTGTTTGTTGCTGTGCCTGTGTAGAACTGAGTATTTTGCTTAAAAACGCACTGCCACGACAGGGCTAAAATCAACTGCCGCCGCTAAGGTTGCGTCACTTGCAGTCGTTTGTTGCATTTTAGGTTCAGAGGTACACAATCACGTGCTATTGCAGATGTAATTTAGTATCGCTTTGAAACCGCAAGCGCCTTAATTAAGGTCATGCATGACGTTGGTCACACGAAAACTACTGTGTGGTTTACGAGTCCTAAATAGCCATTCAAGTGATTTGTGAGTGGCACTTATTGTTGTTGAATACTTTGTGAGTGTGTTCCCTCAGGTAAGTGGAGCTGTCTTAGTGAAAAGTTGTCATCGTTCTGTAAACCTGAGAGGCGGAGTGGGCCTTTGAGTTAACTACAGTAAACATGACACAATTAACATGACAAGCAATCAATAAAATATTTCAAGATGCATAGAGAATACCACATGGCTTGCTGTGTCGTACCAGATTTACACGAGTTTTTAAAAAAAATATTGAACTGTGAGCGAAAGCGAGCTGTTCACTATTTGAAAAAGCAACGAGTGTAAATCTGGTACGACACAGCAAGCCATGTTTAAGTATTCTGTTTATCCTACATACTGTACTTACGTGTATTTTACTAAAAATGTCCTGCAGTCGAGGCAGCGAAATTGAAGACGCCTGTTTTGGAGTCTCGATCTCTTGCAATCTATTACGTCGAAGTAAAGATACGTCACTCTAAACGTGTGACGTGACGTGTTAGTTCTAAAAATTCATCGAGGGTAATTAGCGAGCGCATTTTTTTTTCTATAAGCTTAATGACGTTTGTCTCGGTGACTTTGGCATCATAAGCAGTGGAAAAACAGGTCCCTGCCAGACTTGCTTGACATGACCTCATTTACATGATATACACACGTGTGATTTGACAGTCAATAGCTGACTGAAAAAAACCCGGTTTTCGTGTTTAATTTTTAACTGATACATTTTTTTGGATGTCTTTACAAGGAGGAGACAGGACGACAGACAGACAGACAGACACACGTGCAGGCGGATGGAAAGGCAGACAGACTGACAGATACTCTGACAGACACCTCCCGCCCCCACCTAAACACAGGCACTGTGTCATAATCACGCACGTACGCACGCGCGCACATTATTGTAAACAGCAACCACTGTTTTCCTCAAGGACATGCACTGTATTCCATTAGGCAAAAAAAAAAATAAAAAATAGGTGTGGTTACGGTAACATAGCCAAAAAAAATAGGGTAGGAAGGTAGGCAATCACTTTTTTTTTAACTTTTTTTTCTAATGTGTACAAATTAAACCTACTTGACAGGGAAATAAGTGTGCGACTCGAGCGCTGTCGCTTTCATTGCGTTTTCTGCACTCGTTTTTTTTTCTTTTTTTTTCTTTTTTTGACAAATGTAATAAAAAGTTATAGGGTCGGCCCCTAAAAATAGGGTAGGTCGGGTTACCGTAACCACACCTATTTTTTTTAGGCCTTATAATGGCCTAATCCAACTGTTCCGGACGTATCTCAAATTTCAACCAAACCATCAACTACGCTGTCAAATAGCGTTGTCCTCGTGCTCCCCCCCCCCCCCCCCCCCCCTCCTTCTTCCTACCTTTCCACTGGCCTCGGGTAATGTACACGCTCCAAAGCAGCAGCTGTCTGTATAGTCACCTGTGTTGCTTCCCTTGGGAAGAAGATGGTCTCCCTTTAGTGCCTCATTATCTCCCCATCAAGTTGTCTCCCCTGGCAAGGTAGCCAGCTTCCGATGGGATCGGTCAAGATGAGATTACTGGCGCTGTCTACGTGATGTTTTTGAGGCAGCTACTGTTTTTATCCGCTGATGGACTGTCTGAGCTAAAGGGACGAGTGTGGTGTGACCCAGGTCAGAGAAAGAGTGAGTGAGAGAGAGAGAGAGAGAGAGAGAGAGAGAGAGAGAGAGAGAGAGAGAGAGAGTTCGTCCGTGTGTGTGTGTGTGTGTGTGTGTGTGTGTTAGGGGTTGCACGGCTTAAATGAACACATTGACACACCGTCCCGACTCTTTACCGCCGACAATGGGTTCGGTGTGCAGCGACACGAAGTTTTACTGAAATGCCTGTAATAGGAATAACATGAAAATAAAAAGTGTTTTCAATACCGTATCAGAACACTCAATCGAGAGCAAGACTGACAGAAACATATACAGATAACTCCTCCAAAGAATATGCACATGCACAAGCTGGCCTACTAACGCGACCTTAACAATAGCTATGGTACAGAGGCTGGCCCCAAAGATCCGGCCAGGGCTTACAAACAAAAATCACATCACGCCCAACATAGCAATAACCTTGGACAACACTGACCTCGATTCCCGCTCAAACGTTTCAGTTAAAGAAGAACCTTCTTTCTGAGAACCTCCTCCCGCACTTCCCCCCCCCCCCCCCTCTAAAAAAACCCACAAAATCCATCACCCAACAGCAATCCATTCACCAAACGTTGACCCTCGTCGTTGACGACTTGACACGTGGTAGAAATGTATGTGACTGGGTGTGAGCACAGTAGGTAGCTCGCACCCACTTCCTGCCAAGGAAGGAACGAGAAAAAAGTCATTCGGTCCACTACCGGTTAGTACGTGTGTCCACATTACAGAAGGCAGACGGGTGACAAGAAAACTAGATCAGTAGGAAATGAAGGGCTGGCGGGCTGGGGAGGGATGTGCTGAAGTCTCAAACACTTGTGTTTTTCCGGAGCAATCCAACCTTACCACCAGTCTGGTACGGGGTACTGTGTGTCTGGGGTTTGTGTCTGCGTGTGTGTGTGTGTGTGTGAGTGTGTGTGTGTGTGTGTGTGTGAGTGTGTGTGTGTGTGTTCCAAGAAGTCCATAATTATGAAAGATTGGATGCTAAAAGTTGCATGATCGGTAATGTGATCACATGGATATGTTACAGTAAATTCTCAATACCAGGAAATTTACAAAATCCCTGAAAATGTCATTAAATTAAAAAATTTCCTAATTCACTCGTTTTTGGCTCACGTAAGTGTAGCCTATGCGATGATAAACTTTGTCTGTCTGTGCGTGCGTGCGTGCGTGCGTGCGTGCGTGCGTGTGTGTGTGATAGAAACTTTAACATTTCCGAGTCTATGGATAAAGCTCGCATAAAGATTACGTCTCGGTCAAAAGTGTTTGACGTGTGTGATAGAAACTATTTGAAGACGTCACATTATGACGTAAGAGGGTTAGACGTCACGCAAAGGAGAAAGGAGTTACTGAAAGTCTCGGTCATTGTTATTGTGAGCGGGCCGAGACTACTTGGCAGATCGAGGGTCTCGCTTTCTTGCACAGTTTCACCTATGCTTACTGTGTGTGTGTGTGTGTGTGTGTGTGTGTGTGTGTGTGTGTGTGTGTGTGTGTGTGTGTGTGTGTGTGTGTGTGTGTGTGTGTGTGTGTGTGTGTGTGCATGTGTGACGGAGTGATTGAGTGTGTGTTACTGTTTGTCGAGTTCTGACGTGAGCCTTGAAGGCTTCGCCTCTTGTTTGGGTAAATTTCCTAAAACTTTTAAGAAATGTGTAAATGTCCAGGTTTGAAGGGCCAGGAAATTTGCAATTTACTGAAAGTATATTTCAAGGAAAACGATTGCTTTTTTTTTATTGGCAGCATTAAAGTCAACGTGCACTGTTTCTCTCTCTGTCTCTCTGTCTCTGTCTCTGTCTCTCTCTCTCTCTCTCTCTCTCTCTCTCTTTTTCTCTCTCTCTCTCTCTCTCTCTCTCTCTGCGTTTCTCTCTCTGTCCCTGTTTGTCACTTTCTCTTAGTCTTACTCTGTTTCTCTCTCTATTTCTCTCTCTCTCTCTCCGTCTCTCTCTCTCTCTCTCTCTCTCTCTCTCTCTCTCTCTCTCTCTCTCTCTCTCTCTCTCTCTCTCTCTCTCTCTCTCTCTCTGTTGAACCTAAGTGGTTCTCTTCCCGACTTGCTGTGTGTTATCAGTTCTTTTTTCAGTTTGTTTCGCTCAGCTAGTTATTCGTTTTTTCGCGCAAAAGTATTGTGGACAATAACTTAAAGGCACAGTAAGCCTCCCGTAAACCATCACAGAGCTCCCCGAGCGTCTACATACAGTACAAGCATACTTCCATTTAAACGCTCACCGAACGGGAACTTTCTGTCGAGCGTGAGAAATTTTCAAAGAATTTATTTTCGTGGACTTGGCCCTTTACAACAATGGCGCCTCGTTTTGGTGCTGGACGGCTGTTATGAATATCCCGGAAATCACGCCCGGACAGTAAGCCTCCCGTAAACCATCACAGATACTGTCAGGCTTTTACACACAGTACAAACACCCTTCCATTTGAACGCTCACCAAACGGGAACATCCTAGGTGCCCTACGTAAAGAGCGAGCAATTTTTAAAGAATTAATTTTGCAGATTGTCACGAACACTTTTTGGACCCATCCTGAACTCAGGTCAAAAATGAGTTACTTCCCTTAAACTGACGATAGCCGTGGATCGATGATAATCAGAAAGTTTTGGGACCGTGGTGCGTTTTTGCGCTAGACCTAACTTTTAAAATCTAAATAATAAATTGACAGCGTGTTTTCATCAAGACAAGATCAGTGCAATTCGAAGTTGTGAAAGTTTGAAAAAAGAAAAGCCCGGAAGCAGGGTCACGCAAGGGTCGTAGCAGACGACGGTTTATGCGGCGTATCGCCGTTCCTCTCAACAGTCAAAAGCCATCGCTAGAGTTCTTGTGAACCACAGCCGTTTGTTTCGTGCATAAAAACGTGCTATTGTAGATAAGCTGACATCGAGTCGCATTCAAATGACTAACTGACGACTACATTGTGAAAAAGGGAAACTGAATCACACGGGTTCACGATGGCTCAGGGGTAAGATAAACCACGCAAAAATAAATTCTTTGAAAATTGTTCGCTCTTTACGGAGGGCACCTAGGATGTTCTCAATCGGTGAGTGTTTAAATGAAAGGGTGTTTGTACTGTGTGTAAAAGCCTGACCGTATCTGTGATGGTTTACGGGAGGCTTACTGTGCCTTTAACTGAGTACCCATTTAACATTACCACCAGCGCCTTGGAGCATTGGATAATTGACTTTTCTGTAACGTTTGAATTACGATCGAGTTTATCGAACTGCTTGTGCATTTTTTGCACATTCCTGCCTCCACAGTGCATACGTCTTTGTTCTTCTTCTTCTTTTTTTTCCTTCGAAACTTTGTTTTCTAGATTAATTTGTGTTGTTTTTAGTATTCTACGAGATTTCTACTCACTCATTGCCTCTTACAGAGATTATTCTTATTGTGTACTGTTCATTAACTTAATGACTGTATCTACGAATTCCTGGCCTGTGAAAGACGGTCTTAGAGTTGGACATTTGAATATTAATCATGCCATAAATAAGCTTGATGAGGTAGCAGCTACTCTTCTCAACTCAGGCAAATATTTTCACATTTTTGGACTCTCTGAGTCGAGACTAAACAGCAATATCACAGATGTGGAAGTTAAGATTGAAGGATATAATGTCGTACGTCGAGATCCATCATCAACAAAAGAAACTGGTTTGCTTGTTTATATCCACGAGTCCTTAACGTTTCATAGACTTCATCCCTTAGAGCAGCATTCGGTTGAAACAATATGGCTGGAATTAAAATTGCGTAAATCAGCGCCAGTCTTGACCGGTTTCTGCTACAGGAATCCAGCTGAACATGTTAACTGGCTTGATAATTTTGATAACATGATGGACGCTGTCAGTCTTGAATCCAGAGAAATTATACTTTTGGGTGACTTTAATCTTGATCTCCTGAAACCCAACAAGTGCTGGATGGAAAAGTTATCCTTTCATAATTTACAATAATTAGTAACGATTCCAACAAGAGTTACAGCTACCTCATCTACGCTTATAGACCATAATCTGTGTGTCAACCCAAGCTAACATTATTGAAACCTCAGTTCCAAGTATTGGTTGTAGTGATCACATTCCAATATGCCTCACATGGTCGAAAAAAGGGGTTAGAATCCCCAAACGAACGCATACATTTATAACCTATAGGCTATTTTCAAAACTTGATAAAGAATCATTCCTTTCTGATTTAAGTTGTACAGATTTTTCAATAATTTATAATCATACTGACCCCAATGAAGCATTTGAATTATGGTACAACTTGTTTATAAAAGTATATGATAAACATGCACCATTCAGAACCTCTCGTGTGCAGCAACACCCTAAACCAAAATGGCTTACACACGACATTCAATGTGCGATTAATCACCGCGATTTTCTTAAACGTAATGGCAAAGAAGAAGAGTACAGAAAGCAGAGAAACGACGTAACGTCCATAAAACGTGCTGGTCGAAGTAAATATTACCGTAAGCTCGCTGCATTAAATACGAAACAAAACTCAAAAGCCATCTGGAAAGTGATCAACCAGTTGACACGTAAAGAAACCGTAAAATCTTGTCATTGATGTACCTGCTGATGATCTTAACATTCATTTCACTTCTATTGTTGAAAAAATAATCACAAATGATAGATCAAAACAGAATAATCTGGACAAGTTGAAACAGTTTTGTGTTTCAAAAAATATTACACATAATTTAGACATCCCCCTGTTATCTGTGAGCGAAGTCTTCCATTATCTGATGTGCTTAAAACAATCTGGTACTCGTGGTCTAGATAATCTTGATGGGACAATTTTGAAGTTGTCTGTCCCTTTTATTGCAGAATCTCTGACATATGTTTACAATTTGTGCCTAGATAAATCTGACATTCCCGCCAAATTAAAGGAGGCAAAAGTAATCCCTCTATTTAAATCAGGTAATTCTTCTGACCACACCAATTACAGACCAATCTCGATTCTTCCTGTTTTATCCAAACCACTAGAAAAACACATATATATATATACACACTTGGCCGCACATTTGAAGAAATACGACCTTATTCATTCAAATCAGTCAGGCTTCAGGGAAAATTATTCGTGCCACACAGCATTAATAAACCTTCTTGATAACTTGCTTAGCAACATTAACAATAATGAACTCTGTGGTGTCCTATTTGTCGATTTTGCAAAAGCATTCGACGTCATTAATCATGAGTTACTTTTAAAAAAATTAGCTGAGTATAGATTGTCACCCCAAACCCCATGCCTCCTCTCCTCTTTCTTAGCCGGGCGAGCAGTCCGTCTGCGTGAATTCCACTATGTCAAGTAAAAGACCTGTGTTATATGGAGTCCCCCAGGGTTCTGTCCTTGGGCCACTTCTCTTCTCCCTGTATATTAACGATCTTACTTTTAGTGTTAATGATGATTGTGAACTCTTTGCTGATGAAACGACCATACACACTTATGATACAAAATTAGACAAAGTTTATTCATCATTGCAGAACAGTGTAGATGATCTCATAAATTGGACGGAGTATAACCACATGAGTCTTCACCCCAAAAAGACCAAATACATGTTAATTACAACAAGGCAAAAAAGACAAAACATCAAGAATAACCCCCATTCCTTATTAATTGGCAACGACGCAATAGCGGAAGTAGAAGAGCACAAAGTTTTGGGAGTAAATATCGATAATAATTTATCTTGGGCCCATCATGTTAGGTCGCTGTGTAAAACCATGTCTAGGAAAATATATCTGTTGAACAGAATAAAACAATTTCTTGATCCGCACTCAAGGTTATTATTTTTTAATGCATACATACAAACCATCACGGATTATTGTTCGACCATCTGGGACTCTGCCAGTGCAAATATTTTAAAACCACTGTATAGTCTACACAGACGAGCACTGAAATCATTTCTATTAAAACAATCCAGTCTCGTAAACTGTTTTAATACGTGAATGCAACGTATCTCATATTACTTTAAAATCTAAATATGAACCTTTCAAATAAAGTATGAGACCTCCCCTTACAGCATGTTCCTATATCCTGGCGCATAAACCACATTTTTTAAATTAAATAAATCGGCTCTGCGATTTCACAGCAAACCATGAAGCACGCAAGGACGTCCCAAGCTAAATTTAGAAATGTAATCTCGACCGAAATACTCCCAGGAAGCAAGAATCTTGCGTTCGGAAGCGTATGTTAAAAAATTAAAGAATACATTTTAACAGACTGAAAAATCAGCATAACAGTACCAGTAACCCTTTTTCCAGGAACAGATCTAGTCTGCTGAGTAACCAAATGCACACGTGTATCATGTGTGTGTGTGTGTGTGTGTGTGTGTGTGTATGTGTGTGTGTGTGTGTGTGTGTACGTGTGTGTGTGTACGTGTGCGTGTGTGTGTGTGTGTGTGTTTATTTTGGTTAGTAAAACTGCCTTGCAAGAATCGGTTGTTTCATAAAGACTTTGTAAACGACCTGCAAGTAATGTTTCGTCCAATTCATTTGAAGTGATGGCAAAGTTTGGGCTCGCACGCACAAACGCACACACGGCACACCCTCACACACACACACACACACACTCACACAAACACTCGCATATACACGGCCACACCAATTTATAGCCAGCCAGAGACAGACAGACAGACATACAGACAAGCACACACACACATACACACACACACACACACACACACACACACACACACACACACTCACACGCACACACACGGCCACACCAATTTATAGACAGACAGACAAACAGACAGACAAACACTATATACACACACACACACACACACACACACACACACACACACACCCCAATACACACATTCGCACGCAAACACACCCGCACACACACACAAAAACGCTTACTTACACGGACAGAGAGAGAGAGAGAGACAGACACACAGACACACACACTTACACTGCACACACACACACACACACACACACACACACACACACACACACACACACACACACACACGCGCGCGCACACACCCATACATATGCCGCGCGCATGCGTGCATCGATCACCACATTGTCCTGAAGAAAGAAAGGAAAGGAAACAGGCAGACAGAATGAGAGAAAAAAACTCCAAATCTTTTCTCGAACTAAAAGTTCACGTCACAGCGACACCCACACAATGACAGCAGCAGTTTCAACACTGGGTATTGTTGCGGACTTCAGCGCACTGTCCACGATTTTTTTAAAGCACGAAATACATGATGTTCGAAAGGTGTTTTGCCCTACTTTGATACGTGACGTGGTATCTAACTAACAGTTTTGAACACATTTCTCTGCGTGACTTATCTCGATAGGGAGACAGGGATAGGTACATGACGCAATTTCTAAACCTCCCTATATAGTGTCGTTTGGACGTGTGGGTGCGGATCAGACGCATCGTTAAGGCGCTAGACCTAACTTTTTAAATCTAAATGATTATTTGACAGTTTGTGAGACAGATATTGTTAAAACACAGAATAATTATTTGATCACAAAGAAAAAGTCAGTACAGTTCGAAGTTTTGAAAGATTTAAATTAAGGAGCCCGGATGTATGTCAAGCGAGGTGGGTGACTGAGTTGACTGATGCGTGTAGGATGCAGCTATTTTTATTTTATGACGGGGAATTAGGGTACCGAAAACGGTACTACTCTGCCTTTTTTATATTTAGTCAAGTTTTGACTAAATATTTTAACATCGAGGGGGAATCGAAACGAGGGTCGTGGTGTATGTGCGTATGTGTGTGCGTGCGTGCGTGTGTGTGTGTGTGTGTGTGTGTAGAGCGATTCAGACTAAACTACTGGACCGATCTTTATGAAATTTGACATGAGAGTTCCTGGGTATGAAATCCCCGAATGTTTTTTTCATTTTTTTGATAAATGTCTTTGATGACGTCATATCCGGCTTTTCGTGAAAGTTGAGGCGGCACTGTCACGCCCTCATTTTTCAACCAAATTGGTTCAAATTTTGGTCAAGTAATCTTCGACGAAGCCCGGGGTTCGGTATTGCATTTCAGCTTGGTGGCTTAAAAATTAATTAATGACTTTGGTCATTAAAAATCGGAAAATTGTAAAAAAAAATAAAAATTTATAAAACGATCCAAATTTACGTTTATCTTATTCTCCATCATTTGCTGATTCCAAAAACATATAAATATGTTATATTCGGATTAAAAACAAGCTCTGAAAAGTAAATATATAAAAATTATTATCAAAATTAAATTGTCCAAATCAATTTAAAAACACTTTCATCTTATTCCTTGTCGGTTCCTGATTCCAAAAACATATAGATATGATATGTTTGGATTAAAATCACGCTCAGAAAGTTAAAACAAAGAGAGGTACAGAAAAGCGTGCTATCCTTCTTAGCGCAACTACTACCCCGCTCTTCTTGTCAATTTCACTGCCTTTGCCATGAGCGGTGGACTGACGATGCTACGAGTATACGGTCTTGCTGAAAAATGGCAGCTACTTGACTAAATATTGTATTTTCGCCTTACGCGACTTGTTTTAAATGCTGTTCGACCGAGATTTCGGAGATGTCATACCGTTGGTTGCTGTGCTAGTGTAGATTGAGTATTGCGCGCATACAAACGCACTTCGCGACAGGGCTACAATCACATCAAATGAGCTGCATCTTACCATTGCCCAAGCAGACGGAGTTTCCGAAAACCGCTACAGTTTCTTTGAAGACGCCTCCACTCGGTTTGTGTCCCTATCAGTCATTTGTTGTATTTTAGATTATGGGTCATTCTATTATTATTATTATTATTATTATTATTATTGTGATCATTTTTATGCGCCTAATCTAGATATAGCCCTAGGCGCTTACATATTAATTTCTGCCGTTTGAAATGGATTTTTTTTTACAGACAGACAGACAAACAGACATTTTTTACACACAATATATAACGCATTCACATCGGCCAGTAAAGCTCAGTAGCCTATTAGGCGAGCATTCACCTTTCACGGCCTTTATTCCAAGTCAAACGGGTATTTGGTGGACATTTTTATCTATGCCTATACAATTTTGCCAGGAAAGACCCTTTTGTCAATCGTGGGATCTTTAACGCGCACAACCCAATGTAGTGTACACGAAGGGACCTCGGTTTTTCGTCTCATCCGAAAGACTAGCACTTGAACCCACCACCTAGGTTAGGAAAGGGGGGAGAAAATTGCGGTCTGACCCAGGGTCGAACACGCAACCTCTCGCTTCCGAGCGCAAGTGCGTTACCACTCGGCCACCCAGTCCACATTACATGCTATTTCAGATGTAGAGTCGCCTTAAAACTGCAAACGACTCAACTGATCATGTATGAAAAAAGTGGGTCACACGGGGCCCCGATGGCTCGGGGGTTGATTAAACCGCTAGAACTGGTGTTCGGATTTTGCGTTTTAAATAGTCATTCTAATTATCAATGTAATTTAATGTTGTTAAAATTCTATTTACATTGTGTTCCATAAGGCTACTATTACTGTTTTAGTGAAAGATCCTATGGGCTTATTGAAGTTTCTGTATACTGTTTCCGACAATCCCTCTGAAGAGAAACCGCCCTGATATGGCCCTTCGTGGTCGGCTGGGCGTTAAGCAAACAAACAAACAAACTCTGAAGAGAAACAGCTGAATAAAAGTGCTGGACTGGTACAGCAAATCAGCGTTCTCCCAAACCCCATATTCGACGCTCAGGGTTCGATTGTCGTTGCCGATGCTTTTGATAACATTTGAGCTGCGCTTCCCAGTCTAGAAAAAAAAATTGATGACATTTGTTTTCTTGGTATCATTATTTTGAGGATGCTCTTTCCGCGTTCGTGAAAGCTCAGCATATTAACCAAACTCCTGAAGTTCATTGAACTCATCATTTAAACGTGAAAGGGCAATAACACCCTCTGGTAGTAATCAGATACACGGGCTGACCTAAAACAGGTTCAGGACGCACCCGTTCCCCATGTAGAAGAATTTTACTATTGTCTGTCTGTCTTTGTTTCTGTCTCTTTCTCCCTCTCTCTGTGTCTCTGTCTGTCTGCCTCTCCGTCTGTTCCTCTCTGTCTATCTCGCTGTCTATAAGAATAATCCTGATAATTACAGAGGTATTTCATTATTATGTATATGCAGCAAATTGTATAGCTACATTTTGAACAACAGATTGACGAATTGGATCGAAAAACATGAAATATTAAATGAGAGTCAAGCTGGTTTTCGCAGAGGCTATAGTACCGTTGATCATATTCTTACACAACAAGCTTTGGTAAAGAAGCAGTTATTGACACACAAGAAGTTGTATGTTGCTTTTATTGACTTTCGTAAAGCTTTAAATTCAGTTGTAAGAACTATGTTGTGGAAAACTTTGAAGAAAAATGGAGTTAAAGGTACCAGGCGCTCAGCTGTATGTGTGACGAGGTAAAAGCGAAAGTGCGATCAGGAAGTGATTTTTCGGACTCCTTTATGTGCCCGAGGGGTCTAAAACAGGAAGAAATTTGTAGTCCAGTTTTGTTTTCTCTACTAATTAATGAGCTAGCTAATGATATTGTCCAGAAGGGAAAACATGGTATTCAACTTATTCCAGACTTTTTGGAAATACTCATTCTGATGTTTGTAGATGATATTATTCTTATTTCAGATTCTGTATGTGGGCTCCAGAATCAGTTAAACAGTCTGTGTGATTCGTCTAGACGTCTTGGACTTGAAGTTAATTTAAACAAATCTAATATTGTTTTTCGGAACGGTGGTCACTTGGCCTTGCGAGAAAGATGGGTGTATGGTGGACATCCTATGAGCGTTTTGAACATGTATAAGTATTTAGGAGTATAATAATAAGAACATTTATATAGCGCTAAATCAAAAACTTTCGTTAAAAAGGCTTGCTCTAAGCGCTTGACATCTAAACTAAAACGTCATTCACACTCTTTACAATGATGTACAAGAACTTCATGTCACACTCTTTCATTCAGTATAGCACCATTCACACAGTTGTTATTCTGTACAAGACAATAAGTTAGTCTAACATTTAGAATGTTCATAAGATGAAAACAAGAGAAAACCAGACTGATTAAAACAACTGCTTAGTGCTAACAAAGCATGAATCTTAATGATAACGTAATACATGTTTAACTGTTAAGACCATAAAAAAACAAACAAACCTATATGCTAAAATAACTTCGAACTTTTAAGAACTTCTTATAAGATACACAGCACAGCTAGATAAACACCAGAATGATAAAACAAAAGGCAACTCGTTAAAACTATTAAATGCATCAATGTCTAAAACACGAAAGACTCAAATATAAGATACACAATTCTCTAAAATTGTTTATTAAAACTGAAACCGACCTGCTCAAAGTAAACCATACCCACCCCCTCCCTACCCACCCCAACCCTCCTCCTACACTAAATACTAATTATTTCTACTCTTAACTTCCCAACTACACGTTATCCATAAACTATGCACAGGAACATGTGTGTCAGCAGTATGGTTGTCTACCCGCCTGTCCTTCTCTCACACTCTTAATGATTTTGCTACAAAAGGGAAAAAAAGGAGTCATTGGTATTTTAAAATGTTTATGGCAACTGGGTGACAGATCTCCAGCTATTTTTTTCAAGCTTTTCGACGCACAGATTCAACCGATGCTGTCATATGGCGCCGAAGTTTGGGGGGTTGAAGCAGACCATACACCCATAGAGAGAGTACATTTATTAGCACTTAAACGGTTTTTGAATACGAGTATGAGAACACCAAATGCTATGGTCTATGGAGAAACGGGAAGGTACCCCTTGTTAATAAACAGCTTTGTTAAGTGCATTCGTTTTTGGCTACGTATATTGAGGATGCCACATCATCGCCTTCCGAGCAAGGCGTATAAAATGCTGAAATATCTCCATGAACAAAATAAGAAAACATGGGCCTCCTCGATCTGTTACACTCTGTACATGTACGGTTTTGATGAAGTATGGGAAAACCAAGGTGTTGGCGATGAGAGGGCGTACCTAACAGCATTTAAAGAAACACTTATTTCATCATATAAGCAAACCTGGCTTGAAAATGTACAAGGAAGTGAACGTTTCTCTCTGTACTGTACAGAACCTTCAAATCAACCCTAACATTATCCAAATATTTAAGTGATTTGAAACATATTAAAGCTAGAAATCTTCTGATTAGACTTAGATTGGGAGTATCTCCTCTGAAAGTGCATCGATTTTGCTTTAATTTAAATGCAACCTCCGTTGAGTTATCTTGTCCATTTTGTTGTGGCAGTGTTGAAGATGAAGTTCACTTTGCTTTAGTATGCCCTAAATATGCTGAGTTAAGAGAATATTATATTCCACGAAAATACACTAGAATCCCATCATTGTTTAAATTAACCATGCTGTTTTCAAACACTAGTAAGCCGCTATTGCTACGTTTTTCTACATTTGTCATGAAGGCGCTTTCCATTCGTAATCCGTAATCCATAAACGAAACAGGGCGATACTCCCTTACAAAGCATACACGCGCTCGTAAACATACACTCACAGACACACACCATTCATATGACCACACGCAAACACAAACACCCATGTACGCGCAAGTGTGTGAAAAGCACACCGGAATTATTGGAATAGGATTATATATAAAGAGTAGGATGTTTTTGTTTTTGTTTACTTTTTTTGTAAGAAAAGGCGTCGCCTTAAACCTCTATCCTTGAAAAATAAAGTTCCATCATCATCATCACTATGTGCATTTGTATGCTGGTGTGCTCATCTCCATGAAAAGGACCCAAGGCCTACTCGTTAAAACATTCAGACTTCAGACTTCAGACTTCTCTGCCTATCTGTCTGTCTCTGAATGTCTGTTGGCCTCTTTGTCTGCATGTCTCTGTCTGTCTCTGTGTTCTCTCTCTCTGCCTGTCTGTCTGTCGGGATTTCTCTGCGTATGTGTCTGTCTCTATCTCTGTCTGCCTCTCACACACCACCACCCTCATGAGCCCCCTCCTTCCATCACACCCTCCCTCAAGACCTGCAGAGAATGTGTTTTCATTTCAGAAAAGAAAGGCGCAGTTTGGCCATTGATTGCATTGATCTGGCGGAGTGGCGAAGACAGCTCAATAACGCCGAGTGCCATCAAATGTGGCGCAAAGCCGATCACATTGCACCCACGAAGAAGCAGTAATTGGTGCAAGGCGAAGAAATATGTTGAGTACACTGCTGCGTTTAGGGAACACAACGTCTCTCTCTTAGATCTTTATTCCTGTTTTCTATGTTTCTTACTTAGCTTCTATCTTTCTTTCTTTTTTTGTTCCAATTTTCTTGTTTTTGTTCCTTCCTTCCTTTAATTCTTTCCTTCCTTCCTTCCTTCCTTCCTTTGTTTCTTTCACTCTTTGTTTGTTTCTTTTTTTCTTATTAGGTATTATTCAATAATTATTCCCCTTTTCCCACCTGTTGTTCGTGATTCGGTAATATGAGCAATACAACCACAACCACACCAACACAAACAACACCACCACTGCAAACATCGACAGCACACGTGCGCTCACGCACCCCCCCCCCCCCCCATCACACCCATGTGATTACAGTATTGCTGCAAAGTCGACTATGTAGGCAGGGAAACGAAATGACGAGAAGTAAGAAATGGCTGTTTTTGACGTGAGGCGCGACCATGATAAAATTGTTGCTAGTTTTAGCTGCAGTGTCGTGTGCAAAGAGTGAGAGTGGTGGACCTTTCTTCACCTTGCTCTCTCCCATTCATCACGCAACGTTAACATGTCAAATTGACAATTACATGCAGCTTGGAAGGTACTGTTGGATTGCTGTGTACTTTTTTCTTATTCCATCATTGACCCCTTCCTGGAGTTACTTTACGATTGTTTTATTCTTTAGTGTGTGTGTGTGTGTGTGTGTGTGTGTGTGTGTTTGTGTGTGTGTGTGTGTATGTGTGTGTGTGTGTGTTGGTTGTTTGTATCTGAGAAACAAAAGCAAATACGCGCTTCAAAGTGTGTCCGTTGGTTGTATACGAGTACGTTAATATATGCACGCTTGTGAACTCCTTGCACCATCATCGCTGAAAATACCAGATCTTTCTACAGCAGGGTCCACAAAGGCTTGACCGTATTGTTTACCAAAACTTGCACTTGCAGGAACGATGCCAGAACTCACTTAGCACCACGTGCTGCCCATGGGCGCGTGCACCGACGGAGAAGCCTTTAATTCTGGAATCAATGTCGTGTGGCTGTGTGGGGACAGTTTACGAAGCACGTGTTCGCTACGGATGTAGGCGTTTCGGGTACTTGTCGAGAAGTGTTCACTACGTGCTGTGATAGGAAGTTAATACAGAATACATTTCTTGGGACTCGACCTTTGCAGGTAAGTGAACAGAAACTAGTATGTGTACAGAACGGAATTATGTCGGCCTTGTTGCACTCGCATAGAAGCAGAAACAAGTCCCAAGAAATGTGTTTCCGTATTAACTAGTTTAATTGTTTAGATTTAAAGGGGGGGGGGGACATTGTGTAGAAACGAGGATGATGAAAGTTCAAGTGTTTGAATCTATGAAACACATTGAACGAGATGGAGACGTTTGAAATGATTGTAAGGTGAGTGGTTGTGATTTGTTTAATTTATTTTTTTTTTATTTGATTTTTGGGAGTTTTTCAGTATAGGCACATGATCATTCTGGAAAATTGAAAAGATTTGTTTTGTTTCGGTGCGGGTAAGGGATGTGATATTATGTGTGTTCTGGTTTTATCACAGTACAAAAAAACATACATTTGCATCCATTTCATTTAATCTTGATAAATACTGATCATTCAGTTCCCCATATTTTTTTCTTAATCAATACCCATGTTACATTTCAACAAGTCGCGAAAGGCGAAATTAAAACATTTATTCAATGTGTCGAATTCGCCAGGTTTGTTTCTGAACGCACTGCATTTGTTCACCAAGACAATACGGCGTCGTCAATCCCCGCGGCACTGTTCACGTGCAAAATGAAGTTAAATTGACAAGTCAGTACAGCACAGTAGCGTATTGCGTTAAGCAGGAAAGCGCACTTTTCTGTATTCTTTTTATTTTCTGAGCTTGTTTAATACAAACATATTATATCTATATATAGCTATTCTGATGGACACGTGGGGGAATTCGGGGGCTGTGATTGGATGATCTCACACATCCCTTTTCCGATCATCAAAGCATAACGCTACGGAAGTTGGCCATTTTTGCCGATATCCAAACGATATCAGCAATAACAAAGACGCATGGTTCCGGTTTCTTCCACGTGTATAAAGTACACGCATACCAGGTTAGTTTCTGTGGCTAGTCGACAGACGATGCCATTTGCTTTGTGTGTGCTTTTGTTGTTGCTTACTGTACATAACATACATTAAGTGTAAAATCCAGTTCTTTAACAGGCAACAAACCTTGCAAATTTCCAGAAGCTGCAATCTGAAGCGACCTATCTCTGATTCTAGCAGACGATCTCTCCAATGTTTAACACAAAATCAGCAAACTCTCCTGTCACATTGAACGTCCATTGTATAGTGCAATGTTGAAATGAAGTTACCGGTGTAACACGAAATTTTTACTCCACGAAAAATTTACTCCGGAGTAAACATTTCGTACGAAATTCTTACTCCGAGTAAATTTTTCGTACGAGAAAAGAACTCCCCAAGGCACGAAAAAATTACTCCCTCCACGAAATTTTTACTCCCCAATTTTTTTTACTTCCAGTAAAAATCTCGTACGCGAAAATGGGATGCGGGCGAAGGGATAATGCCAATACGTGATCTCGCGCTAACGAATGTCGCGCTACCCTCCCTCCACCCGTTCCACCACCAAGACTAACAGGGGACAAGGGAGTATAAATTTCGTACACCTGGCATGGGAAGTTAAATTGCTCGTGTTAGGGTGAAGTAATTTATTCGTTTTTTATTCGTCAGGGGAGTAACATTTGTGTACGAAATGTTAACTCGGAACTCACCTGTCGTGGGGAGTAATTTTCTCGTGTAATGGGGGAGTGCTTTTTTCGTAAAGGGAGTAACATTTTCGTACGAACCCTAACCTAAATCTCGTGGGAGTAATTTTCTCGTGTTACACCGGTCTGAAACATTTCGTCGTTTCTTCTGAGACAATCCTTGTTAATGTTCTCTTATCATCTACAGATTTACCGCAGTCTTCACCACGCGAATTCCCAACAGAAGTCAGTCTTTCGAACATACAATCTACGTAGGCAAGCATAATACGTCATGACGTCATATGATTCCTAACATATTGACGTAATACTAAGCATCCGGTTATCTCGAGTTTTCTCCGTAATACATGTCCGTGGGTTTTTCAATGTTCGGTTATTTCCGTGGCTTCATGCGGAATGGGAACCGTCGTCTGCAATCAACGACATGGACCATTCTGGTACTTGTTGCTGACAAAAACATGATTTTAACACAGAATTTAATGTCAGAATAGCTATATCAACGCTATTGTGTTTTCATCGTAGCAATAGGGTCCGATATTTAGACTCGAACAAGTATAATGCGACTCGTCTTCGACTCGTCGGCATTATACTTGTCTCGTCTAAATATCGGGCCCTATTGCTACGCTGAAAACACAATAGCTCTTAATGTTTCTTGAAATCAGGAAATAATAAAGAATTGATTTCTAAATTTAAATCACAGTACCTAATTTAACATATTCTCCTTAATTGTGATAACATTTTTAGAGTAAACATGATATTAACAGTTCTTACCAATTCAGTGCCCCATATGGCTTTTTGACCAATCAGGACGGATTCTAGGTGACCAGTTAAATGTTATAACGTTCAGGCAGGGACCCTTTTTGTTTATCAAGCAAAACATTGACAAAACAAAGTAAAAATTTAAATCAACAAGATCAGCGTGATTTATTCTACAGAATGACACTTTAAATGCTGTCAGATAATACTCTCTTTATCTAAAAAAAAATACCGATAAGCGAGTTTTGTCGGTGGGTATGAGAGGGCAAATGGGCCCAAACGGAGCGCTCATTTAAGGAGGGCGAAATAAGTGAGGGCGCCTAAAATGAGCGCTCCAGTTAAGGATTGATTGGCTGGTAAAAAATAGTTAGTTAATCAAATCACATTTCTTAAGATTCGCGCTCCAAAAAGGAGGGCGCAGTTTATTTGGCGAGCTATAGATTCGCGCTCCAAAAAGGAGCGCGCATTTATTGAGGGCGCAGCTTATCGTTATGGGGCAAATAGGCCCAAACGGAGCGCTCATTTAAGGAGGGCGAAATAAGTAAGGGCGCCTGAAATGAGCGCTCAAGTTAAGGATTGATTGGCTGGTAAAAATAGTTAGCCAATCAAATCACATTTCTTGAGCATGATCATGTACGATACAGGTAGGACAGGCATGTGATGGTGAGCATGATCATGTACGATACAGCTAGGACAGGCATGTGATGGTGAGCATGATCATGTACGATAAAGCTCGGACAGGCATGTGATGGTGAGCATGATCATGCACGATATAGCTAGGACAGGCATGTGATGGTGAGCATGATCATGTACGATAAAGCTAGGAGAGGCATGTGATGGTGAGCATGATCATGTACGATACAGCTAGGACAGGCATGTGATGGTGGGCATGATCATGTACGATACAGCTAGGACAGGCATGTGATGGTGAGCATGATCATGTACGATACAGCTAGGACAGGCATGTGATGGTGAGCATGATCATGTACGATACAGCTAGGAGAGGCATGTGATGGTGAGCATGATCATGTACGATACAGCTAGGACAGGCATGTGATGGTGAGCATGATCATGTACGATAAAGCTCGGACAGGCATGTGATGGTGAGCATGATCATGTACGATAAAGCTCGGACAGGCATGTGATGGTGAGCATGATCATGTACGATAGAGCTAGGACAGGCATGTGATGGTGAGCATGATCATGTACGATAAAGCTAGGACAGACATGTGATGGTGAGCATGATCATGTACGATAAAGCTAGGACAGGCATGTGATGGTGAGCATGATCATGTACGATTCAGCTTCGACAGGCATGTGATGGTGAGCATGATCATGTACGATAAAGCTAGGACAGGCATGTGATGGTGAGCATGATCATGTACGATAAAGCTCGGACAGGTATGTGATGGTGAGCATGATCATGTACGATACAGGTAGGACAGGCATGTGATGGTGAGCATGATCATGTACGATACAGCTAGGACAGGCATGTGATGGTGAGCATGATCATGTACGATAAAGCTAGGACAGACATATGTGATGGTGAGCATGATCATGTACGATACAGCTAGGACAGGCATGTGATGGTGAGCATGATCATGTACGATAAAGCTCGGACAGGCATGTGATGGTGAGCATGATCATGTACGATACAGCTAGGACAGGCATGTGATGGTGAGCATGATCATGTACGATACAGCTAGGACAGGCATGTGATGGTGAGCATGATCATGTACGATACAGCTAGGACAGGCATGTGATGGTGAGCATGATCATGTACGATAAAGCTAGGACAGGCATGTGATGGTGAGCATGATCATGTACGATAAAGCTAGGACAGGCATGTGATGGTGAGCATGATCATGTACGATACAGCTAGGACAGGCATATGATGGTGAGCATGATCATGTACGATACAGCTATGAGAGGCATGTGATGGTGAGCATGATCATGTACGATAAAGCTAGGACAGGCATGTGATGGTGAGCATGATCATGTACGATACAGCTAGGACAGGCATGTGATGGTGAGCATGATCATGTACGATACAGCTAGGACAGGCATATGATGGTGAGCATGATCATGTACGATACAGCTCGGACAGGCATGTGATGGTGAGCATGATCATGTACGATAAAGCTAGGACAGGCATGTGATGGTGAGCATGATCATGTACGATAAAGCTAGGACAGGCATGTGATGGTGAGCATGATCATGTACGATACAGCTAGGACAGGCATATGATGGTGAGCATGATCATGTACGATACAGCTATGAGAGGCATGTGATGGTGAGCATGATCATGTACGATAAAGCTAGGACAGGCATGTGATGGTGAGCATGATCATGTACGATAAAGCTAGGACAGGCATGTGATGGTGAGCATGATCATGTACGATACAGCTAGGACAGGCATGTGATGGTGAGCATGATCATGTACGATAAAGCTAGGACAGGCATGTGATGGTGAGCATGATCATGTACGATACAGCTAGGACAGGCATGTGATGGTGAGCATGATCATGTACGATAAAGCTAGGACAGACATGTGATATTGAGCATGATCATGTGCGATAAAGCTAGGACGGGCATGTGATGGTGAGCATGATCATGTACGATAAAGCTAGGACGGGCATGTGATGGTGAGCATGATCATGTACGATAAAGCTAGGACAGGCATGGGATGGTGAGCATGATCATGTACGATAAAGCTAGGACAGGCATGTGATGGTGAGCATGATCATGTACGCAGGAGGACGGTACATTTACGCTGAAAGACGTCAAGCGTTCATCACTCCAACAGTTCAGTTGATTTGCATCACTGAAAAGACACCGACATCGGCGGCCGTTCGGGTGACATCCCCTTAAAGTTACAGGACATTTAGAATCTGGCACCATTTACCTTGCAAATAGGCAAGAGTTTGCCTATGCTGCAGGTTGCCTTTCATGGGCGGGATGCTTCGGATTAGTTACAGATAAGGGGGTGGGGGAGACATCACAAAGTCCTTTATTGAAAAGTATCCTCCCATTGGACGGGCCCGGCTGAAAAAACAACACTGACGCAATGTCACAGTCTTCTCGAAAATCTTCATTTATTTTGTTTTTGACGTTAACGTTCTCTCATTACTATCAATATAATTTTGATTCGTATCTTTGGTGTAGTATCATCTTTCACATCGGTGCGAGTTTCCGTGTAGCACTGAACCAGACAATATTGAGAAACCCACAATGATGTGCGTGACGTTGTCGAGCGCAAAAGCACACAGGGGGATTTAGCTTGGCGCCACACAGTACAGCTAATTACACCCCTTGTTCCCTGGTCATTATGCAGAATCCAGGAAGTCAAGTCTAGACATTATTCATTCCCCTGTCTCATCAATAAGCACACCTACGATTTATCCCAACAGACAGGAGGCAACGATGGATACACGATACACGATACACGATACACGATACACGATACACGATACATATAAGCTTCATATTGATTGATTGATTGACATGATACATGAATCACAGATAGTTTGATTGACGGGTCCAGGCTGCATATGCAATATGAGAGTGTGAACTGGATAAACAGCTGCAGCTTCGTAATCATTTTTTTTCAGGTGATTTAGCTGGGAGCTATTCAAACCTAAAGTGCCATGAAGACAAGAAGAACGCATTTCACAAGTGTAGCAAAGTGTATCTCACAAGTGTAGCAAAGTGTAATCTGATACCAAAAACTGTCGCGTGCCATCAAATCTGCTAGGTCTGATGAAATAGCAATTTCCTTTCCGATATTTTCATATGATAACCGGTAACTACCGGAAATGTCCAGATATGGAAAACGTTGAGTGTGGTCAGTGCTATCTTGTCGTGATCCTAGCAACATTGCTCTCGTGGACTTAAAATACCGTTTGAGTTTAACACTTTCACCTGATACTTATTTCTGCAAGAGACTCATTCATTAAAAAAAAAAAAAAAAAAAAAAAAAAAAAAGAAACACGTAGTTATCAAGAATAAAAGAAGATAAATTACCCTTAGTCCCAAACTGAAAATACAACGCAAGCAGAACAGAAACAGAAATGAAAAGAAAGAAAAAAACACCTCCGACCACTCTCACAAAACTGCACACATATTCCCGCCGGTGCACTGTCTAAACAGGACGACAGAGCTGACGAGTTGTAGGGATGCGAATCGGCAGATAATGATTGCGATGACAAAGAGCCCATGGACGAGCACGAACTATTCAGAGACAGCGTGTCACCTTGTCCAGCAAATATTAGTCAGAGAAAAACAGTAGACTCCTATATGAGAATGATGCTTTCGGAAAGCCATTTTGAGGCCAGACCTGAATAGAGGCACCGAGTTATTCACTATAAGCTTAAAAGGCACACTCCGTCCTGTGAAATCAGTTGGGCTGGCCAGGTTTTACATGGAATAAGACCATATCCTTCCAATTGGTAACATGCTCTCTTTCAACATACAGAATTTCATGATGAACTCATTTAGTAAAAGCTACTGGTGGTATGTGTTCATATGGAGGGATGGTCGTGTCCCATGTCAAAGCCCGGCATGATATGAGATTGTCAGCTGAAAATACAACGCAAGCAGAACAGCTGAACCGTTTACACGGAAAGGAGTGAGCCCTTAACGGCAAAAGGACACTAATGAAACCGACTTTTGTATGGAAAGAGTGCTAATGACGCTTACATGTATAGAAGAATCCCAAGAGGGAAACACTTTTGTTTGTTTGTTTGTTTAACGCCCAGCCGACCACGAAGGGCCATATCAGGGCGGTGCTGCTTTGGCATATAACGTGCGCCACACACAAGACAGAAGTCGCAGCACAGGCTTCATGTCTCACCCAGTCACATTATTCTGACACCGGACCAACCAGTCCTAGCACTAACCCCATAATGCCAGACGCCAGGCGGAGCAGCCACTAGATTGCCAATTTTAAAGTCTTATGTATGACCCGGCCGGGGTTCGAACCCACGACCTCCCGATCACGGGGCGGACGCCTTACCACTAGGCCAACCGTGCCGGTCTAAACACTTTTGTACTGTAATAGTACTAAGTACTAAGTATCATAAGAAAAATGAATGTTTGCGTTACAACAGTGCTGCTTTAGGTTAAAGATTCAGGCAGCCTTCCACTTGGACACATACCAACACTCTACAGTCAGGCTGCTTTCTGGGCTCAATTTATTAAGTAATTGACACCTATGTCAATCTGCGAAATGTATTCATTATAAAAAAAATCCTGATCTGCACGGGAATCAACCATTGATTATTTTCATATTGTGAGTTCATTCAGCGAAGAGGCCTCACAGTTCGTCACCATCCCTGCTTCTTAATAATCCTATTTGCCGTTTTCTCGGCACATACACTGAAGAACAGGAACATGAGAGGACACAGCTAATCCTGTTCAACACCTTGACTACGGTCATCCCATACGTAGTCCGGTCCAGAGAGCGCCTTTAAAGGGACGTTGTTGACCTGTTGTTGAGCTTCTTTTTGATCAGAACACTATACTGTAATGTTGCAGAGAAAGTCAAATAGTCATGCTGTAATATTGGAATTCTTGTGTATTTCAGGCATTTTTGAATTTATGCTTTTTCTTTCGGGGCAAATAGAAATGATAGAATAAAATTCTGCACCGAATAAGCGTCAATTTGTAAATACGTAATCATATCACGTTGCCCAAACTTATGTTACATTATTTAATATCTAAGTATTTGAAAATACATGTGAAAATGCCCAGGTCGAAATCAAAATCCATCATTTACTCTAAATTTAAAGAACATTTAACTCAAGTTAACTACAAATCTCAGTGTTTGACAGTACGTATGAACATTTCCAAGTCAAAACATGTCGTTTCTATTCGCCGTTTACACACCGCAATACTTTCCGCTCGACAGACACAGTCTTTCTCGTGAAAACAGTGCGACTCGTCATCTCATATCTGTCCAGGCTTTTACACGGCATAAGACAATCACTACAGTTGGTCACATGCCAAACATAAACACTCTGACTGCTTGCTGTGGTCATCGAGTTGTATTTTTTTTTTAGTTAATCAATTAATTAATAATGGAACTAGGGACTGCAGGTGAGAACAACTAGCACAAGATATTAACAAGAAAAACGCACTTACCAAAATAAAACCCACACACACACACACAACCACAGCAACACAAACGATAACGCAATGTAACGGTTTCGACATGTAGTCCTTGTCTAAAGACTTACACTTTGTTCTGTTTAAGTTGAACGTCTTTATTCTCTTTATTCACACGTCAAAACCTGTACGGTGTGTTACTGTTCGTCTTGCTTTTTTTTGTCCGGTGAGTTTGTTTTTCTTGTCATCTTGAATTAATCAATGGTTAATTAAAAAATCCAACTGTGCACAGAAAGCACCCCGGCTGATAATTGTTGGTATGTGACCAAGAGGAGAGATGGTCTTATCCCCAGTAAACACCCCGGCTGATAATTGTTGGTATGTGACCAAGAGGAGAGATGGTCTTATCCCCAGTAAACACCCCGGCTGATAATTGTTGGTATGTGACCAAGAGGAGAGATGGTCTTATCCCCAGTAAACACCCCGGCTGATAATTGTTGGTATGTGACCAAGAGGAGAGATGGTCTTATCCCCAGTAAACACCCCGGCTGATAATTGTTGGTATGTGACCAAGAGGAGAGATGGTCTTATCCCCAGTAAACACCCCGGCTGATAATTGTTGGTATGTGACCAAGAGGAGAGATGGTCTTATCCCCAGTAAACACCCCGGCTGATAATTGTTGGTATGTGACCAAGAGGAGAGATGGTCTTATCCCCAGTAAACACCCCGGCTGATAATTGTTGGTATGTGACCAAGAGGAGAGATGGTCTTATCCCCAGTAAACACCCCGGCTGATAATTGTTGGTATGTGACCAAGATGAGAGATGGTCTTATCCCCAGTAAACACCCCGGCTGATAATTGTTGGTATGTGACCAAGAGGAGAGATGGTCTTATCCCCAGTAAACACCCCGGCTGATAATTGTTGGTATGTGACCAAGAGGAGAGATGGTCTTATCCCCAGTAAACACCCCGGCTGATAATTGTTGGTATGTGACCAAGAGGAGAGATGGTCTTATCCCCAGTAAACACCCCGGCTGATAATTGTTGGTATGTGACCAAGAGGAGAGATGGTCTTATCCCCAGTAAACACCTGGCCACATCTGCGACGGTGAACCGAACTGTTTATACGGGAAGGAGTGTGCCTTTAATGCAATGATATAGAAAGCTTTGGTTCGCTATCAGTATTCTAGATTTTAGACATTAGTAGGGAGATCACAGACTTGCAGGAAAAAGACGAGACTTCCTGACTGCGATGTACATGGCTGACAATAATAACCTACAGGGCGAGACTAATCTCACTGCGCGGAGAATAGACGCTGTCCTGGAAAAAAGGCAGAGCTAAAATGGAAACAGTCGTGATCGAATACCGCGTAAACGAGGATATGAATTGTTATTTGTGTAGTCCACAATTATGATAATGGAAGCCAATTCAAATAAGATAACGATGCAAATGGGTGTCTTCAGTAACACCCACTTAGTCTTTTAGTATTACTTGCAAAATCGTTACCCCCGAACGATGGAAATGACCGGCCATGCTGCGTAACTCACTCTCCCTGATAGTGGGGCTCGTATGTTGCAGACGCACTCATAAATCATTCACATCTTGCAACAAACATCATACTTTGTGATATTGTTCCTTATAATTATTTAAGGGATTTCAGATACAGAGCCACTTCAGAAATCTTTGTTTTTGTTTTTGATAGGGAATAAAAGGCTGCATTTACAGCAGACGAAATTCGTACCAAAAGCGCTCAGCAGTAAATATTCCCAACTCAGCAAATGTAAAATTCAATGGTTTACCATGCACCAGAAGTTGTCTGCTGATATCACATGCATGACATAAATACTCTTATGGGTATTTTTGTGTTCTGGTATTTAATTTGATCGTTTTTAGAATTTTATATATCCGCAGCATGAAAATTCAAGATGGCGGCCTCCGCAACATTGCGTGTTTTGATTTGAGCGAAAACAACGTTTCTGAAGGTAAGTTTTCAAGAATACGCATCCATTCACCAATGTCACATCATTTTACTGTTTAATTCTCCCCTGGGGTCTGTTATTCATCGGGTGAAGCGCTGAAATGCAGAGACTTTGTTTAATCTTGCAATAGCTCATCAGCTGGATTGTGATGCTGATACTGATCTAGATCTATCTGTTGATTACAAGTAAGGAAATCATGATCGCCACGCTGGTGATTTTAAACAGATTAAACGAACTTTGAATAAAAGGCGAGGAGAAAGAGATTGTTCATGGTATGATAAATGATTAGTCCTGCCTACGTTAAGGACTTCCATAAGGTGGGGAGGGGTAGAGTCAAAAACTGAGTGAGGGTAGGCCAGATAGTAGGATGACCAGCTGGAGATAAAAACACTCCACTCCCCATGTCTTTACAGTGTTGTGATCAAACTTTCAAAGACGGTAGGTAACAGACAAAAGCATACAGTGTATGCTAATCAAATGAGATAAGTGGTTTTGAAAAATGAAGAGGTACCGCTCTTTGAGTTTTACAATTTTGGTTTGTTGCTTGTTTCTCATCCTTTTGCTTATTTTAAGTTGACCGTGCATTGGTGTGAATTTTATTTTTACAGGATATATACAAGAGTTACACCACATGCCGGTTCCTGGGAACAAGCGTTCTGCATTTATTCCGGTGCCACAGAAGGGAGCTGATTTCACTAGTACTACTGTATCAAGGTTTGTTACCTAATACATCTTAACAGTAAGATTTTTGACTCACATGCGAAGCAAAAGTGAGTCTATGTACTCACCCGAGTCGTCCGTCCGTCCGTCCGTCCGGACGTCCGGACGTCCGTCCGTCCGTCCGTCCGTCCGTCCGTCCGGAAAACTTTAACGTTGGATATTTCTTGGACACTATTCAGTCTATCAGTACCAAATTTGGCAAGATGGTGTATGATGACAAGGCCCCAAAAAACATACATAGCATCTTGACCTTGCTTCAAGGTCAAGGTCGCAGGGGCCATAAATGTTGTCTAAAAAACAGCTATTTTTCACATTTTCCCCATTTTCTCTGAAGTTTTTGAGATTGAATACCTCACCTATATATGATATATAGGGCAAAGTAAGCCCCATCTTTTGATACCAGTTTGGTTTACCTTGCTTCAAGGTCAAGGTCACAGGAGCTCTTCAAAGTTGGATTGTATACATATTTTGAAGTGACCTTGACCCTGAACTATGGAAGATAACTGTTTCAAACTTAAAAATTATGTGGGGCACATGTTATGCTTTCATCATGAGACACATTTGGTCTCATATGATCAAGGTCAAGGTCACTTTGACCCTTATGAAATGTGACCAAAATAAGGTAGTGAACCACTAAAAGTGACCATATCTCATGGTAGAAAGAGCCAATAAGCACCATTGTACTTCCTATGTCTTGAATTAACAGCTTTGTGTTGCATGACCTTGGATGACCTTGACCTTGGGTCAAGGTCAAGCATGTGAGTCGTATGGGCTTTGCTCTTCTTGTTTTATTTGTATTAATTGGAACATGTTTGCACATCATTTGTAAGCGACCTCTGTGAATTTGATGGGTTTAACGTACGAACCCTCACTATGGTCAACATTCTGTTAGCGACTGTTTGAAGCGAATAAATGTAGCGGTCAGAAAGATTCCAGAATCAGTTGGGTCACTGGAAACTGTGTTTGTTTGTTTTTTAACCTGAAACAGTAAGAATTATACGAATTCATGAAATACAATTTTCTTTCATTTTGGTCTGTTGTGTGAAGACTTGCTAACCCGGCTTTGACCGACTCTCTGAGATAGTAAACATTATTCAAATACATTCAAATAAAAATGTCACTTTTCATCTTTTGTGTGAAGGGTACCCCAGGCTGATTTCCTGCACCATGGATGTAGAGGAGGCCAGACAGTCTGCTTCTCATTCCAGCTGTGTTGCGTTTTTTTCTGCTCGTGAAGTGTATCGCCACATTGCCAAAGCCATTGGTCAAGAGAAGTCACCCTGTCTGCCCATTTTGCATAGCCTTACAGGCTGTGACACTATGTCGTTCTTCAATGGTATTGGGGAATCAGAAGGCTTGGGAAGTATGGCAAGCATTTGAAGACGTCACTCAAACTTTCTTCAGGTTGTCTGCTCCTCTTTGTAAGCTGAGTACCTCTGACCGGGCAGCACAAGAGCTTTTTGGTGTACATTTATAGGACAAAACCAGCAACGTACTGGGTGTAAACAGTGCTAGACGGTACCTCTTCAGTAAAAAGAGCTGCCAAGCTGACCATAATCCCCTTACAAGTGAGGTGCTGCTGCAGGACATGAGATTGAGAAGAGCCATCTACCTATTAGACTTCCAAACTCTGTGGGCTGGCAGTTCAAGGCTGGAAAGTGGGAGTCATTCTGGACGAGCTTTCAAGAGGTATCCAGCGTGTGCCGAGAACTCATGAGGTGTGCCTGCAAGAAGAGCTGTACAACAAAACGCTGCAAATGCTGCTAAGAAGGACTGCAGAGCACAGCTCTCTGCAAATGTGCTTGCATGCCTGTGAAAACTGTCAGCATCTAAACTGTGCAAAAATATTATTGCACCCATTTTCATACCCCAACTCAAACTTTTATTCCTGTGTCATTTTATTCAAACTGTCTATGCCATTAAAGGCTCGCATCTTCGCTATCTGGCACATTTTTTTTTTAACATCATCATTTACGCCGTCAAAATAAGGATACCCTTGACGTGACAAAGAGATGTGACAAAAACTTCGGGTACCTTTTAAAAAGCCGACGACAATTCCTGAGGCACAACTGGGTCACTGTTGTATACGAAGAGAAAGTCAACTTGATTATCCATCCAGAACAGGTTGTTTTATTTCGCCATCTTGCATATTTCTAGTGTTGTGCCATTGTACCTACTGATGTATGTGTCGATCTCACGGATGAGATGTTTATGTGTCAAATTTGAGGGATACCCAAGTCAACTAAAATCCATGTATTTTAGCAATGACCAAGTGGGTTGCGTTGAAACTTTCAGGAATGTGTGTCTACGCACGAGGCGTAGTTCAACCGTTTGAGTACACTTTCAAATCTTCACGAAATAATATTTTAAAAACTGCCACAGGTTTGTTGACTTACATCCCACATATTTTTGACTTCGCATGTACATATGACAGATGGTTGTTTCAAGTACTGCCAAAGTTTCTTTTGAGTATAGACACTTGCCGGAATGTGCTAGTTGTGTAAACACATGAGAACAAACAACGTTTTCGAAATACAGCGATTATGAATTTTAGTCGACTTTTGAGTTGATACATTACATTTTTATCAGTTTTATTTTGGGGGTACCCTTATTTGGGCGGCGGTCAAATAACCCATGTAAAGGCCACCTTTTATCTTAAAAGTGTTCCAGTTAGCCAAGTTGAGTGCCCTCAATAGCATACATTGAATATAACAGCACAGGAATGAATGTTTTCGTTTTGGTATGAAAATTGGTGCAATATATTTATTTTTGCACAGTTTAGGTAATCCACAAATTCTTCAACCCTGCCACCCACACCGTCCAATCATTCTCTGCACCAACAATACATGTATTGTTTTGTTTAAAAATGTGTTTGTGTTAGTTTCTATTGCAAGAGAATGTCTTGTAGCATCAAAAATGCCTAAATACCCTTTTATTGGCGGCCATTTTGAAAATTGTAAAAAAACTACTGATTTCTTAATTTTTTCACGGTGGCTCTGTATCAGGTTTTGTTAAGCAAAAGCAAATGTCCATTTACGCCAAATTTGCTGTTAATCACATGAAGTGAAATATGCCTAACATACCCAACCGTTTACACTGGCGGCCATTTTGAAAAATTGTTTAAAAACTACCCATTTTTTTATTTTTCGCGATGGCTCTGTATCAGGTTTTGTTAAGCACATAAAACTCTTCATATTTGCTTAATTTGGTGTTTGTTGCATGATTTGAATGATTTTGCAACATAGGAGCCCCACTATGAAGACTCAGTCCTTCTGGTGAAAACACCGGCCATGCTGCGTAACTCACTCTCCCTGAAGACTCAGTCCTTCTGGTGAAAACACCGGCCATGCTGCGTAACACACTCTCCCTGAAGATTCAGTCCTTCTGGTGAAAACACCGGTGTAACACGAAATCTTTACTCCACGAAAAATTTACTCCGGAGTAAATATTTCGTACGAAATTCTTACTCCGAGTACACTTTTCGTACGAGAAAAGAACTCCCCAAGGCACGAAAAAATTACTCCCTCCACGAAATTTTTACTCCCCATTTTTATATTTAGTCAAGTTTTGACTAAATATTTTAACATCGAGGGGGAATCGAAACGAGGGTCGTGGTGTATGTGCGTGCGTGTGTGCGTGTGTGTGTGTGTGTGTGTGTGTAGAGCGATTCAGACTAAACTACTGGACCGATCTTTATGAAATTTGACATGAGAGTTCCTGGGTATGAAATCCCCGAATGTTTTTTTCATTTTTTTGATAAATGTCTTTGATGACGTCATATCCGGCTTTTCGTGAAAGTTGAGGCGGCACTGTCACGCCCTCATTTTTCAACCAAATTGGTTCAAATTTTGGTCAAGTAATCTTCGACGAAGCCCGGGGTTCGGTATTGCATTTCAGCTTGGTGGCTTAAAAATTAATTAATGACTTTGGTCATTAAAAATCTGAAAATTGTAAAAAAAAATAAAAATTTATAAAACGATCCAAATTTACGTTTATCTTATTTTCCATCATTTGCTGATTCCAAAAACATATAAATATGTTATATTCGGATTAAAAACAAGCTCTGAAAATTAAATATATAAAAATTATTATCAAAATTAAATTGTCCAAATCAATTTAAAAACACTTTCATCTTATTCCTTGTCGGTTCCTGATTCCAAAAACATATAGATATGATATGTTTGGATTAAAAACACGCTCAGAAAGTTAAAACAAAGAGAGGTACAGAAAAGCGTGCTATCCTTCTTAGCGCAACTACTACCCCGCTCTTCTTGTCAATTTCACTGCCTTTGCCATGAGCGGTGGACTGACGATGCTACGAGTATACGGTCTTGCTGAAACATGGCATTGCGTTCAGTTTCATTCTGTGAGTTCGACAGCTACTTGACTAAATATTGTATTTTCGCCTTACGCGACTTGTTTTTACTTCCAGTAAAAATCTCGTACGCAAAAATGGGATGCGGGCGAAGGGATAATGCCAATAAGTGATCTCGCGCAAACGAATGTCGCGCTACCCTCCTTCCACCCCTTCCACCACCAAGGGAGTAAAAATTTCGTACACCTGGCATGGGAAGTTAGATTGCTCGTGTTGGGGTGAAGTAATTTATTCGCGTGAGCGTCGAAAGGCAGAACGTCGCTGGCGCTCCTCACCACTGACAATCAACATGCAGAAGTATGATGCCGTGAAACAGAAGGTCACCGACCTTGTGCATAATGCTAAAACGTCATTTTATTCTGCTATGGTTTCTTCCAGTGCCACATGCAAACAGCTCTTCAACAATATGACCACACTGTTAGGCACGTGTAAAAAAGCCTCCTTGCCTACCGTCTTTGACGTTCAACATCTTCCGGCCCTTTTTAGTGACTACTTCAAGAACAAAATCCTTTCGATACGTGACAGCTTTTCGCATGTTGCAAACACACAAAGCGCATTTCCTACCGATCCGTTTCAAGGCACTCCCTTTTTAGCTTTCACCACTGTGTCTGAAGACGATGTCAAGAAGTTAATTCTAAAAACCGCCCCCAAGACGTGCGAACTTGACCCGATTCCAACCAAACTACTTATTCAAAACATCGACATCCTCCTCCCTACCATCACTAACATAGTGAACGAATCACTCTCTTCTGGCGTTGTCCCCACGGAATTCAAAACCGCTTTAGTAAAGCCACTGCTGAAGAAAGCTTCTCTCAATTCCAACGAGTTGAAAAACTATAGACCTGTCTCAAACCTTCCTTTTCTATCGAAAATTCTCGAAAAACTTGTTCTCCGACAGCTTGCCTCACATCTCTCATCCCACAACCTTCTTAGTGCCCACCAGTCAGCCTATCGACCACGGCACAGCACGGAAACGGCTCTTCTTCGTATTTTGAATGACCTTCTGACCGCTCTAGACCAGGACAAAACATCCGTCCTCTTGCTTTTAGATCTGTCTGCGGCTTTTGATACGATAGACCATGACATTCTCTTTTATCGTCTAGAGCACTACTTTGGCATTAGCGAGATGGCTCTCTCTTGGATTCAAAATTATCTCTCAGACAGGAAACAGTTTGTTCTGATCGATGGCCAACAATCTGCTGAAACCTCTCTTGTGTTTGGTGTTCCTCAAGGTTCTGTGTTAGGCCCGGTGCTGTTCATTATGTACACAACACCGCTGACAACTCTCATAGAGAATCATTGTGTGCTACACGAAATCTTCGCAGATGATACGCAGATCAATCATTCCGCATCACATGACAAGTACCCAGATTTGGTTCTGTCGCTACAGGAGTGTGTGAGAGATGTCGGGGCATGGATGGAAGAGAACAAACTCAAACTAAATGACGACAAAACTGAAGCCATGCGTTTTTCATACTCCACCCCTACCCATGCTAAGTCTATTTCAGAACTCCCACAGGCCATCTCTTTGAACAATATTGACATCAAGTTCTCGGATACATCCCGTGATCTCGGAGTCTTTTTTTTACAAAGATCTTAGCATGAAACAGCATGTAGTCCAAACATGTAAAGCAGCGCGAATGGAGATCCGGCGTATAGGTTCCATTCGACAGTACCTTACCGAAGACGCAACCAAAAGACTAGTCTGTTCCGGCATACTCTCTAGATTAGACTACTGTAATTCACTGCTCGCTGAATGTCCCAAATCTGTCACCAAGCCCCTGCAACTAGTCCAGAACGCTGCCGCTAGACTCGTGTTTTGAACACCTATGAAACAAAGCGTCACGCCTCTACTCAAACAGCTACATTGGCTTCCAGTGGAACAAAGAATTAAATACAAGATCTGCTGCATTTTCTATCAAATTGCCGCGGGCACGGCTCCACAGTACCTGTCCGATCTCGTGCAGAAAAACAATCCTGAAAGGGTTGTCCGTTCTGCCTCCCAAAATAAATTTGTCAAAGCTCCTAAGTATCAGAGGGACGATCATGGTGGCCGCTGTCTTTCAGTCGCAGCTGATCATATCTGGAACAAACTCCCTTTGTCTCTACGTCTCAGTCCATCTCTGCCTTCTTTCAAAGCAAATCTCAAGACTCACCTCTTCAGAGAAGCATTCTATGATGATGTAGTTGTCGCGACCCTGTGAATGTGCACTTTCGGATGAACACTGTTTACTGTGTGTGTGTGTGTGTGTGTGTGTGTGTGTGTGTGTGTGTGTGTGTGTGTGTGTGTGTGTGTGTGCGTGTGTGTGGACATGTGTGGGTGTGTGTGTGTGTGTGTGCATCATAATTGTTGTGTATACTGAGAGTTCGTTCCTGTAAGAGCCTCTGGATTTTTGTAACATTTATGTTTTGTTTTTGGTTTTTGTTGTAAAGTGTTTATGATTGTGTTCTATTCCGTCAATGGCGTCATTCTGGTAATGATGTTGTTATTGCTTTTGTAAAGCGCTTTGTGTGTTCGAAAGCGCTATAGAAATCACCATTATTATTATTATTATTTATTCGTCAGGGGAGTAACATTTGTGTACGAAATTTTTACTCGGAACTCACCTGTCTTGGGGAGTAATTTTCTCGCGCAATGGGGGAGTCCTTTTTTCGTAAAGGGAGTAACTTTTTCGTACGAAATGTTTACTCCGGAGTAAAAATCTCGTGGGAGTAATTTTCTCGTGTTACACCGGCCATGCTGCGTAGCTCACTCTCCCTGAAGACTCAGTCCTTCTGGTGAAAACACCGGCCATGCTGCGTAACTCACTCTCCCTGAAGACTCAGTCCTTCTGGTGAAAACACCGGCCATGCTGCGTAACTCACTCTCCCTGAAGACTCAGTCCTTCTGGTGAAAACACCGGCCATGCTGCGTAACTCACTCTCCCTGAAGACTCAGTCCTTCTGGTGAAAACACTTCTGCTCTCAAACTCAGATCTGGCCAGGATTTTACATGAGATAAGACATATACATATACCACTGGAACATATACCGAAAATTGGATTTTATTTGTCTATGAATTTTTTAAGAAAACTCATACACGATATGCACTGTGCACTGAAAGCAGTGAGGCTGGTGTCTTGTGGTATGTGTCCAAGTGTCGGGATGGTTTTATCCCTTGTACAACTCTCGTCAGATTTAAGATGGTGAGCCGAATCGTTTACACTGCAAGGGCTGGACAGTCCAAGAACAGAAGCGTTTCCATTGGTCAGAACACTCACACTATCTCGCTTAAGTAGGCTTAATTACTTTGTTGTCGTGATTAAACAGCTCAAGATTTAGGTTACTCATATAATTTGATGTCTTTTTTTTGTGCATGTCCTAGAAAAAGAGACTTTGTAATTGAAATGTACGTCGATTTCAGTCATTTCTTCTGGGTTTGAAAACTAGTCTGAAGAATGTATGTTGTATCAGTTTACATCTATAGATCTTTCCAACAACGTGTCTTTGTTACAAGGCAAATGAAATCTTTCAGACCAGATCTGTGTGCCTTCCTCGGACAATATCCCTTTCATGTGTGTCTCCGAGATTTGATTTCAAATCAACTTTTGTCGGTCTCTGTAGACCAACATCGTGTGTCTTCCACTAGCAGCTGAGGAGGAACAAGTCGATATAAAAACATTCAGTCAACCATTCAGTGTAAAAATTAAAACTGATATAAGCTGAAAAGTCTTTCTCGAGACTGAGGCCTGGCTGACCAAAACCCGCCAACCGAGACAAAGCTGTTTCGGTATCACAAGAAAAAGTGTTTGTTGTCCTTAAACGTGATTTTTGAATGAATTATGGGTCAAAATAGATTTTTTGTTGCGACTTTTTTATTTTTTATTAAAACATGTAGTTTTGGGGACAGATTGATCGTCTACAAAAATAAAGATAGAACTTTGCAGTATGTTTTATTTCACTATAAGAAGGTCCCTAGAAGCAACAACAGGGCAACTTCTTCAAATTTATAAACAGGTTTTATTTTCTGGGTAGATATCTTGAGCACCAAATAAATTTCCGAACAAAAGGGCAAGTTTTTGTATTTTGACAGAATTTCTCAAATTATTCCTGGCTAATTCTTAATAAGTCTCTCTGTTACTGCACAAAGAGATCATTTCTGGTGAAAATACAAACAAGTCGCGTAAGGCGAAAATACTACATTTAGTCAAGCTGTCGAACTCACGTAATGAAACTGAACGCACTGTATTTTTTCACCAAGACAGTACAGCTTCCTCAATCCCCGCGAGAAGGAAATCGCTCACCTCCCACGTGCAAAACGCAGTAAAATTGACTCGCCAGAATAGCGCGGTAGCGTATTGTGCTAAGCAGGAAAGCGCGCTTTTCTTTATTCTTGTTAACTTTCTGAGCTTGTTTTGAATACAACATATCATATCTATATGTTTTTGGAATCAGGAAATGATAAAGGATAAGATGAAATCATTTCTGGATCGATTTCCTAAATTTTAATCGTAATGCTAATTAATCTATTTTTGTTAATTGTGATCACATTTTAAGAGTAAATATGACATATGTATATATTTTTATATTCAGAATGTGATGCAGAATACGACGCAATCTATTTTAAATCTGTTAGCGAGAATTTGATTTTAATGACAACTTTAATGAGCAAACTCATTAATTAATGTTTAAGCCTCCAAGCTGAAATGCAATACCTAAGTACGGCCTTCGTCGAAGATTACTTGGCCAAAATTTCAATCAATTTCATTAACAAAATGAGGGTGTGACAGTGCCGCCTCAACTTTTACAAAAAGTCGGATATGACGTCATCAAAGACATTTATCGACAAAATGAAGAAATTGTCTGGGGATATTATTCCCAGAAACTCTTATGTAAAGTTTCATGAAGATCGGTCCGGTAGTTTTCTCTGAATCGCTCTACACACACACACACACACACACACACACACACACACACACACACACACACACACACAGACACACATACACCACGACCCTCGTCTCGATTCCCCCTCTATGTTAAAACATTTAGTCAAAACTTGACTAAATGTAAACAGAGCAAGAAGATTGGACAGTTAGTCTAGAAGATGAATGTTTCCCAATGACGGCAATGATGCTCAAACAATAATTCTGAGAAAACAGCGTCAATAGTTTTGAAAATGGTGTCAAATGTTAATAAAATACATTGAAAATGATCATTTTATTGCAGGAACGAGGTTGACAATGACAAAAGTACATTGCACAATGATTCTATGGGGTTCGAAGTACCTACAATGCTGAAAACCGAAAACACGTTTTTTGACCAAAATGACGTGCCATCTCTGGCTTGTGAGTGCTTCAGTAGACCAGTGCAAACTCATGTTGTGATCATGATATCGATTGTGTGAGTTCTTTACTAGGCCACTACTCACGATTGATATGATCGTGCCTTCGAAACTGTGAGATCTTCGCTATCACAATTTCGATTCTCAGGTTCTCCAGTAGACCGCTACTCACCATTGGAGTTGTGGCGATCTTTATTTCAACTGTGCGACTACTTCAGCAGACCACGGCTCACGCATGGGGTGTTTATGATTTCGATTCCGTCAGTAGGCTACTTCAGTGAACCCCTAATCACTCCTGTGACGATCATGATTTCGATGCTCTGAGTGCTTCAGTAATATATATACTAATCACTCTACTTGTGGTGATTAAGATTTTTTTGCTGAACTTCAATGGATTGCATCATACACGTCTTTTGTTGCAACATTGTGGACAAGCGTTCGCTGCGGGTGTACTTATGTCTTCAACACAAACTTGACTAATTGTGCATTCGTTTCCAAGGTTAAGGGTATTTGATGTGCTTGGATCCTCCACTGCGTCACAATGTCCTTTCCACACCTGGTGTTTGGCTGCGAGGAACCACAGGGCGCCCTTTGGTAAGTACTATAGTTTGTGTGGCTGCTTCTTTCTTTCCGGAGATTTCTTTTACTCTTCTGGTGCTTGGGTATGTCATGGAATATGTGCCTGTCTGTCTGTCTGTCTGACTGTCTGTCTGTCTGTCTGTCTGTCTGTCTGTCTCTGTCTCTTCTCTCTGTCTCTCTGTGTGTGTGTGTCTCTCTCTCTCTCTCCCTCTCTCTCTCTCTCTCTCTCTCTCTCTCTCTCTCTCTCTCTCTCTCTCTCTCTCTCTCTCCCTGTATGAGTTTTGTGTGTGTGTTTGTCTGTGTTCTTTGTTTCCCTTGAACAATGTGAACGCTGTTTCCTTTCTAATCCTAGTCTTGATTCCTTATTTTCTTCTTGTTCTTGTTGAAACTAAGCAAACTTGTACGCACGCCTTAATTAGGAAAGTTGGAAGCCATAGTTTGAGAGAAATGCACACAACAGTTTGGACGAAAAAACAGAGAGGGAGGGCGGAGAGAAATGGTCGAAAGGGTTGTGGAAAGAAACACACACGGAAGCTCACACACACACACATACATTCACACACACACGCACACGCACACACATACACATGCACGCACACATACTCTGAGAGAGAGAGAGAGAGAGAGAGAGAGAGAGAGAGAGAGAGAGAGAGAGTCGCATATAAAGTAGGAACCAAAATGAAATAACAAACATACAAATGTCACTGAACTCAACGCCCTTGTCCAAACACTACGTGATCAAATAATGTCGCTCTGCAGGCCTCGAAGTGTTGACCTCCATTCTAGCTTCACTTCAGTATAAAAATAAAACAAGTCGCGTAAGGCAAAATTACTACATTTAGTCAAGCTGTGGAACTCACAGAATGAAACTGAACGTAGTCCGCCGATAGTGCAAAAGGCAGTGAAAGTGACGAGCCTGTTTGGCGCGGCAGCGGTTGCGCTGTGCTTCATAGCACGCTTTACTGTACCTCTCTTCGTTTTAACTTTCTGAGCGTGTTTTTAATCCAAACATATCATATCTATATGTTTTTGGAATCAGGAACCGACAAGGAATAAGATGAAATAGTTTTTAAAACGATTTCGGAAATGTAATTTTAATCATAATTTTTATATTTTTTAATTTTCAGAGCTTGTTTTTAATCCAAATATAACATATTTATATATTTTTGGAATCAGAAAATGATGAAGAATAAGATGAACGTAAATTTGGATCGTTTTATAAATTTTTTTTTTTTTTTACAATTGTCAGATTTTTAATGACCAAAGTCATTAATTAATTTTTAAGCCACCAAACTGAAACGCAATACCGAAGTCCGGCCTTTGTCGAAGATTGCTTGGCCAAAATTTCAATCAATTTGATTGAAAAATGAGGGTGTGACAGTGCCGCCTCAACGTTTACAAATAGCCGGATATGACGTCATCAAAGACATTTATCGAAAGAAAGAAAAAAACGTCCGGGGATATCATTCCCAGGAACTCTCATGTCAAATTTCATAAAGATCGGTCCAGTAGTTTGGTCTGAATCGCTCTACACACACACACACACACATACACCACGACCCTCGTCTCGATTCCCCCTCTATGTTAAAACATTTAGTCAAAACTTGACTAAATGTAAAAAAAGATCCCCCCCAAAAAAATATGAGAGTTTGACGAGACATCTTCTCGGACACAGAGAGGTGAATTCGTCCCCTCTAATTACGTTAAGCCGCCCCATCATTCATCTCTAGTGCTCCACATGCCGTTTGCTGAATAAATATGCCTGAGAGTCCATTTTCTCTTTCCGTGTCGATCAGAATCGATCTGGGCGAGAACTCTAAAGAAGCAGCGCTGCACCAATCGCTTTTCGACTGGAGCCCTTTGGACCTTCGTTTCCCAAGAAGAGTCTCAGAGGTGGAGAAAATTGCTTTTTTTTTCTTAATCGACGATGCCAGAGAGTGGAAAATGTTTGGCTGAGCAGTAGGAGAGACAGAAAGAAATAGGAGGGGGGAGCTGAGAGAGAGAGAGAGAGCGAGAGCGAGAGAGAGAGAGAGCGAGAGCGAGAGAGAGAGAGAGAGCGAGAGCGAGAGAGAGAGAGAGAGAGAGAATTGAATTGAATTGAACTTTATTTAACAAGGATTAAGATTTAAGGCTACGCCTTTTCGTACAATCTGTCCTTGGGACGCATAGACACACAATTATAAAATTAAAAAATTAGAAATTAAAAAGTTAAAAAGTTAACCAACAAAAGGAGGTCGGAAAACTTCAGCACGTTATAATAACGATGACGATGATGATGATGATGATGATGATGATGACGATGATGATGATGATGATGATGATGATGAAGATGAGGCATGAAGAGCATACATATGTGGTTATTCATAAAATCAAATGCATACTATGCAGGTAATTATAAACACAAGCTGGTAGCAATCGAACATGTAGCAATAGTACAACAAAAATATGTTCAGAACATACAATGCACAGCATATCTTTGACGTAATACTAAGTGTGGTAAATCAAAGGGCGTTAAACCACTCAGACATTAAGTAGTTTTTAACACATTTTTAATTTTTTTTTAATGACTTTAAGTGCTTAAAGGATGATGGAAGTGAATTCCAAACTGAAGTAGCCTACCCGAAAAAGCAAGACTGGTCTTATACAGGTCAATTCGTGGAATCGGTGGGATCAAGTTGACCGACCCATACCTGACATTTATCTGTGGGTAGCTTTATTAAATAATGATGTAATGTAAATCGGCACTTCACCGTAATACAATTTATGCATGAAAATGGCTTTGTTTAACTTGAGATGCTTTTCCAGTGGAAGAAAGTTAAGCATTTTTAATTTCATATCTGTTGAGGCAATATCCTTTACGATGAGTTTGACCGAGCGACGAGAGAGAGAGAGAGAGAGAGAGAGAGAGAGAGAGAGAGAGAGAGAGAGAGAGAGACAGACAGACAGACAGAGAGAGAGACAGAGAGAGACAGAGAGAGGGTGGGGGTGGGGGTGGGGGAGCGGGTTGGATATGATGGTTATATAATCAAAGAGTTATACACTCTTTGAACATCAAGAATATTTGAAAATGCACGGGGTGAGTGGAATGTCCAAATTAACTAGCACATGATACACATATATAGACATGTGTTACCTGCCGCACAAACGCTGACTCGACTATTACACTCTCATCTTGAAGGTGACCCATCAATTAAGTATGATTGATTTGTCAATGTTTAGCTTTGTTACAAGTTTTCTCTATGACGGTAGCTTCCTTTCATCTTTTTTGTCTTATATTACATTCTTTTCATAAGATCAGAAGACAAGATAAAAGAAAAGTGTTCCACCCAGTGTGCTTATTAAAAAACACAAGGAATAACATCTTCTGATCTTGTCTTGTGGTTCCCTTTTACCCTCTGTACTTCTCTTCCTGTCTTCCTTCCTTCATTCCTTTGTGCCTTTCTTTTCTTTCCTGTTGTTGCGATGAACATCTCTTGCCCTTCAGCTTCGAAAGAAAGTGACCTCGGCAGACAGTGCTTTTCAAACCCCAGGGAGGAAAACTCGTCAGCCAATTGGCGGAGATGTGTACTGTGTATAAAGCTTACGCAAATTGATTGACAAAGGGTAGACAACTGATCAATGTGGAACTTCAGAGTTCTCCGCCCTTCACCTAGCTGTTACGAAGAATAAAAAGTTCAGAAGCAGAAAATGTGGGTCGGTCCGGAACTTTTTACTGAAATGAACAATCTCAGACACATTGACAGACAGAGCAACACACTCACGCACATACTCATACACACAGCCACACACACACACACGCATGCACTCACACAAAGGGGCCCGACATCGTATTAAGAACTAGCTGGGAAAGCATTTTATCGCCTATCCATCACGCATGCACGCACGCACGGGAATATGATAAGGGGATCCAACTTATTACATTGCAGGACTGACCCTCAAGCTGATCACAAGAGAATCCAATGCTAGGTCAGTCTGACAAAGAACAAGGTAAAAGCACATGACAGCTTGTTCAGTCTTATTGTCAAGACGTGAAGTCTCGCGAGAATGTCAGAAGTCGGTCAGCTGCCACGTTGCCTGGGGTTCTCTGGGTAATGTGCATACATAATGAAAGTGTCTGCTGCACCAATGCACCTAAAAGATATCGCTTATGCCTTGTGTTGTGGTATGTTTGTATAACAAGGAGAGAGAACGGAGGAAGGAAGGAAGGAAGGAAGGAAGGTACGAACGAACAAACGAAGGAAGGAAAGAAGGAAGGAAGGAACGAAGGAAGGAACGCACGAACAAAAGAAAGAACGAACGAACGAACGAACAAATGAACGAACTAACGTATGAACGAACGAACGAGCCAACTACGTGAGAGAGAGAGAGAGAGAGAGAGAGAGAGAGAGAGAGAGAGAGAGAGAGAGCTTTTTTGGTTTGTGCGTGTTTAGCGGTTTTGGCATGAACTGTGGAAAGTGAAATTGTTTGTGAGCGCTCTTATTTCCTCAGAATAGACGAACTCTGGAAATAACCCGGGTTGCTGTTGGTTATGAAAGAGTGAATACACTTGCTTTAAGTGAAGCAAGCTTTCTACACGTGCTCTTTGTCCACGTATTTCAGACACACCCCTCGCTAGTGACTGGCCAAAATTTCAGTTGTGAAAGTTTGACTCGTTAAAAGCAAAAGTATTCACTCTTTCACAACCCATACAAAGCCGTAACAGTTATCTCGGAACATCGTCTGTTGGGCTGGTCACAATTACCACCTTTTCCCTTCTGATCTTGTCTTGAATTTAGCACCAGGATTGAGTGTTCTCTTGAAGATTCATGGGGCATAACTTAGTTGATATTGATAAACCACTCTGCAGGTTTTCTCGATCAGTGTTTGTCTCCCATTTTTTCAAAGCTCTACTTGTGTGTGTGTGTGTGTGTGTGTGTGTGTGTGTGTGTGTGTGTGTGTGTGTGTGTGTGTGTGTGTGTGTGTTACTGTGCGTGTGTGTGTCCATTTTTGCCTAGGTGTGTGTGTTTGTATGTTTGTGTGTGTGTGTGTGTGTACGTGCGTGTGTGCTAGTTTGTTGGTCGGTCTGTTCGTCTCATGATATGTTTGACGGTACATTTACCGCACGGTGTGTTTGATTGCCTTTGTGCGCGTGTGTACCAGTTTTCCTATCTGTCTTTCAAACAAACCATGAGACGTACAGACTTGCAAACAAATTAGCACGCACACACTCACCCACCCACACACACACACATATAGATCAATTTCCGCGGATTGTGGCGAAAGCATGCAGGCGAGATTTTTTCAACAAGCAGAGAGAGAGAGAGAGAGAGAGAGAGAGAGAGAGAGAGAGAGAGAGAGAGAGAGAGAGAGAGAGAGAGAGAGAGAGAGAGAGAGAGAGAGAGAGAGAGAGAGAGAGAGAGAGTGAGAGAGAGTAAGATGATGGAACTTTATTTTTCAAGGATAGAGGTTTAAGGCGACGCCTTTTCTTACAACCGGTACTTACTTCTAATGCAAATGTCTAATAAATGATAAACAAGGAAAGCAACATGACAAATAAACAAAGTAAACGAACGAACCAGCAAACAATCGACAAGTAAGCAAACAAGTAAATAAACATAAACAACAAAATGACAAAGTAAGCAACATACAAATCGAAAGCGAAACATGCAACATGTTAATTGAGGTTACACATGTAAAGTGATCGACGGTAAAATTCACACGATACCAACGTTTACACTAATGCTAATAATGATTATAATGGTGTAAATGATGATGATGAAGATGATGATGATGATGATGATGATGATGATGATGATGATGATGATGATGATTGATGATGATAATGATGATGATGATGTTGATGATGTAAAATCGCAACATAAATTCCACATAATAATGTAATAAAGAACATATTTTTGTAATTCATAAAGCTTTTCCAATTGTTGACAGCTACTTGCACATGTTAAGACTAGTAGCCATCTAGGTAGACATATTATACAGAGCTTGTTTAAAACCCTTCAGTGAGGTTAATGATCTTATTACAGACGGAATGGAGTTCCACACCATAGAGCCAGAGACGGCTTGACTAGTTTTGAACAAATCAATCCTGGGTATTGGTGGTAGAAAATTGATAGACCCGTACCTTTCGGTGACTCTGTGAAATAGGTCCTGAATATTGTTGGGCACTTCGCCATGATATACTTTGTACATTATTACAGTCTTATTAAACTGTAACTGTTTAACTAGCGGCAGGTAGTTTAGATTCTTTAACTTCAAATCAGCTGATAATTGTGGACCATTTAACATGATTTTAGCTGCCCGACGATGTAGAGAGTTTAATTTTTTCATGTGAATATCAGAGACGCCATCCCAAAGAGTTGATGCGTAATTAATATGGGATAAGATGTGGGCATTATAAAATAGTTTTAGTGTTGCGATATCGACATAATGCTTTAACTTTGATAGCAGAAACAAATTCTTGGATACTTTTTGACAAATATAATGTACATGAGATTGCCATTTTAATTCTTAAACACGATGTTCCGTTACCTGCTGAACAGGTTGTGATTCCAGAGAAAGATTTAAATTAAGAGAGAGATAGAGAGAGAGAGAGAGAGAGAGAGAGAGAGAGAGAGAGAGAGAGAGAGAGAGAGAGAGAGAGAGACAGACAGACAGGGAGACAGAGAGAGAGAGAGAGAGAGAGACAGAGAGAGAGACAGAGACAGAGACAGAGAGAGATATATATATATATATATATAGAGAGAGAGAGACAGAGACAGAGAGAGAGAGAGAGAGAGAGAGAGAGAGAGAGAGAGAGAGAGAGAATTGCCTCTCTTGAACACAAAAATAGGAAAGAAGTAATAAACCCAAACCGGTCATCAAACGCCATTGGCGCTCACGCATGCGCACAACAAGCATCACGGAAGTCAGTTAAGAAAGATTTTTTTTCATATGGAGTGGTTTTTATGCGCAAAATCGTCATCATTCACTTATTTCCCCTTCCTGGAGCTCATGAACCCATCCTCTACTACACACCTTTCTCCGTCCTCCTCGCTCATTCCTCAACCCCTCCATCTCATCCATAGACTCAAATAAAAATAAAAATGTCTTCATCTAAACCTACTTGTTGTTTTCATACATTTATTTTTGTACTCGTCCTATAGAGATCGGAGTGGCATAGTGGTTAGAGCTGGCGGCAAATACAAATACCCAACTTTTTCGAGTGCTTTCAAGTCCACCCAGCTGAAAATGGGTACCTGACCCCATTCAGGCCCGGGTAAGGCGAAGGCAGCGAGGGAGAGAAGATGGGTACCTGACCCCATTCAGGGCCGGGTAAGGCGAAGGAAGCGAGGGAGAGAAGATGGGTACCTGACCCCATTCAGGGCCGGGTAAGGCGAAGGCAGCGAGGGAGAGAAGATGGGTACCTGACCCCATTCAGGGCCGGGGAAGGCGAAGGCAGCGAGGGAGAGAAGATGGGTACCTGACCCCATTCAGGGCCGGGTAAGGCGAAGGCAGCGAGGGAGAGAAGATGGGTACCTGACCCCATTCAGGGCCGGGTAAGGCGAAGGCAGCGAGGGAGAGAAGATGGGTACCTGACCCCATTCAGGGCCGGGGAAGGCGAAGGCAGCGAGGGAGAGAAGATGGGTACCTGACCCCATTCAGGGCCGGGTAAGGCGAAGGCAGCGAGGGAGAGAAGATGGGTACCTGACCCCATTCAGGGCCGGGGAAGGCGAAGGCAGCGAGGGAGAGAAGATGGGTACCTGACCCCATTCAGGGCCGGGGAAGGCGAAGGCAGCGAGGGAGAGAATATGGGTACCTGACCTCATTCAGGGCCGGGGAAGGCGAAGGCAGCGAGGGAGAGAAGATGGGTACCTGACCCCATTCAGGGCCGGGGAATGCGAAGGCAGCGAGGGAGAGAATATGGGTACCTGACCTCATTCAGGGCCGGGGAAGGCGAAGGCAGCGAGGGAGAGAATATGGGTACCTGACCCCATTCAGGGCCGGGGAAGGCGAAGGCAGCGAGGGAGAGAAGATGGGTACCTGACCCCATTCAGGGCCGGGGAAGGCGAAGGCAGCGAGGGAGAGAAGATGGGTACCTCCCTCATTAAGCTGGCCCCAGAGAAGATCTGACAGGTCTCTAATATCTCCCTTACGACCAAATATTTACCTTTACCTTTTTACTTGTCCTATCCGGCCGTGCTATATGGAACGCGACTTCAGCTTAGAATAAAACACAATAGATAATTTGAGGTACCTTAATTGGTACTTGCTTTTGCGGATCTGTTTTCCAACAATTTTGTTTAGAGGCTTTTATTTTAAATAAATCGGTTTTTTGTGAGAGGACCATGACCCTTTTGGAAATACATTAATTTTTCGTGAAAGCATATTGATTAGATATTCATAAAGACTACTAAATTTCACAGAAGACGCTTCCCCTTATCAGGCTTGGTTACCAGACAACCACGTGAAATTCACCCGTCGTTTGCACGTGCGAAATATGCGTTGGAAAGTAATTTGCTGTTGAAAAAAAGTGATACAGCTTGGCTCTGTGAGGCCTTGCCAAGGAGTTTAACTCTGCTGTATGTTAGTAGTCATTATGAAGAAATAATTAGCATCCAAGCCGAACAAATTATTTCAATAGCAAAATCATAGTGGTCTGATTGTCTTGAATCGATTTTGAGAGGCATGCAGAGCAAGACATACACACTTTTTAAATAAAGGGGTACATTCAAGTAAGAGAGGATTTTAAATGAGCTATACTACTGCCCACCTTTTCCACGTGATGTCCTAATTCTTTAAGAAGTCTTACCATGATGTTTCCTGCTAAGGGCCCCGTCACACAGCGCTACGTCCTTACCACGACCATGCCGATCACGCCGAACTGAAAAAGTGATCAAATCGGGGCATATCGCCGTCAAAATCCAGAGCGTGGCCAATCGTGGGCCAAACGTGGGAGGATCTCCATGAGCGTGGTTTGGTCGGGGTGGGATCTGCTAGATCGGGAAGCTGCACGCTCTCCCTACGCTTATTTTGAACAGCACAAAACAAGCGTAGCCGGGTCGTGGCGCAATAAAGTCTTGATGTAGTTTTTTTGTATTTGCCATGTGCTGGATTTTGACGGCGAGTATACCCTACCTTCGAAGATAAACGGACCTGATGGTGGTTTTATCACGACCACAGAGATCTCACCACGATGCGATCACGCTGCTTGTACGATAATGGCATTCCCGCTGCGTGGGGAGAGCGTGCAGTTTCCCGACCCCACCCCGATCAAACAACGCTCATGGATATCCTCCCACGTTTGGCCCACGATTGGCCACGCTCTCGGACATTTTTACAACGTAGTAGAAGCGGCGTCTGTGTGTGATTGGGGTGTTAGAGAGAAGATGTGAACAATAAATTATCAGTGTAGCTTGAACCTACGGGTTTGCCTCCTCCGTTTTAATGTGAACAGAACACGGATTTCCCCCCCTACTGTTCGCGTTGTTATGGGCATTAGAAAAAGAGGATCTAAGCGGATTCCACTTCATTAAAATGATTGTATGGTGATATAACATTTGTGTCTGTTTATTCAGACAGGCGTGGTTAAAAAAAACAAGTCGCGTAAGGCGAAATTACTACATTTAGTCAAGCTGTGGAACTCACAGAATGAAACTGAACGCACTGCATTTTTTCACAATGACCGTAGTCCGCCGCTTGTGCAAAACGGAGTGAAACTGACGAGCCTGTTTAGCGCGGTAGTGGTTTCGCTGTGCTGCATAAAACTCTTTTCTGTGCCTCTCTTCGTTTTAACTTTCTGAGCGTGTTTTTAATCCAAACATATCATATCTATATGTTTTTGGAATCAGGAACCGACAAGGAATAAGATGAAATGTTTTTAAATCGATTTCAGAAATTTAATTTTGATCATAATTTTTATATTTTAAATTTTCAGAGATTGTTTTTAATCCAAATAAAACATATTTATAGGTTTTTGGAATCAGGAAATGATGTAGAATAAGATTAACGTAAATTTGGATCGTTTTATATATATAACAAAAATGTATTACAATTTTTAGATTTTTAATGACCAAAGTCATTAATTAATTTTTAAGCCACCAAGCTGAAATGCAATACCGAAGTCCGGCCTTTGTCGAAAATTGCTTTACAAAAATGTCAATCAATTTGATTGAAAAATGAGGGTGTGACAGTGCCGCCTCAACTTTTACAAAAAGCCGGATATGACTTCATCAAAGACATTTATCAAAAAAATGAAAAAAACATCTGGGGATATCATACCCAGGAACTCTCATGTAAAATTTCATAAAGATCGGTCCAGTAGTTTACTCTGAATCGCTCTACACACACACACACACACACACACACACAGACACACACACACACACACAGACACACACATACACCACGACCCTCGTCTCGATTCCCCCTCTATGTTAATTAAAACATTTAGTCAAAACTTGACTAAATGTAACAAGTCGCGAAAGGCGAAATTAGTACATTTAGTCAAGCTGTGGAACTCACAGAATGAAACTGAACGCACTGCATTTTTTCACAATGACCGTAATCCGCCGCTTGTGCAAAACGGAATGAAACTGACGAGCCTGTTCAGCGCGGTAGTGGTTTCGCTGTGCTGCATAGCACGCTTTTCTGTACCTCTCTTCATTTTAACTTTCTGAGCGTGTTTTTAATCCAAACATATCATATCTATATGATTTTGGAGTTAGGAACCGACAAGGAATAAGATGAAATTGTTTTTAAATCGATTTCGGAAATTTAATTTTGATCATAATTTTTATATTTTTAATTTTCAGAGCTTGTTTTTAATCCGAATATAACATATTTATATGTTTTTGGAATCAGAAAATGATGAAGAATAAGATATACGTAAATTTGGATCGTTTTATATAAAAAAAAACATTTTAATTACAGTTTTCAGATTTTTAATGACTAAAGTCATTATTTAATTTTTAAGCCACCAAGCTGAAATGCAATACCGAAGTCCGGCCTTCGTCGAAGATTGCTTTACAAAAATTTCAATTTGATTGCAAAGTGAGGGTGTGACAGTGCCGCCTCAACTTTTACAAAAAGCCAGATATGACGTCATCAAAGACATTTATCGAAAAAATGAAAAAAACATCCGGGGATATCATTCCCAGGAACTCTTATGAAAAATTTCATAAAGATCGGTCCCGTAGTTTGGTCTGAATCGCTCTACACACACACACGCACAGACAGACAGACAGACAGACAGACACACACACACACACACACACACACACACACACACACACACACACACATACACCATGATCCTCGTCTCGATTCCCCCTCTATGTTAAAACATTTAGTCAAAACTTGACTAAATGTAAAAAGGAATGCTCTTGTAACCAATCTAAGGTCTCTATTTCAAACATTCCGCCATTGATGTGAAAAGAAAACGTTAAAGATTAAAAACAAACATTGTAATGTCATTTCCAAATGTCACGGTGTGTGCTTTTAAGAAAATGTTGTCACAGAACGAATCATTATGAGTTATTTCTAATATGCTGACTGTTAGCAAATGATAACAGACATGTCGAGAAAAAAGATATCAAGCATGAGCCTTTTAGGCGAATTCTGATATCGTTTGTGAGACATGTCTGTTATCATTTGCTAACAGTCAGTATATTAGAAATAACGGTTTTATTACCGTAATTCGACCAAAAGAAATTTCGAAGCGACCCCGCGAATTAGACAGAACAGCCGCAATGGGAACTTTAGCGCTCCTACCTGATTATGCTTGTCAGTCAAAGAATTCTCGTGACCTGGGTCAGCCAATCAGAGTAAGACACCTGACGTGATGAATATTCACAGGTCAAATGCATTTGACACACAACAATATCTCACAAGATAAACCATGTTCAACATGCGTTTCGTTTGCTTCGCTTTTTCTTGTTGAACAGAGAGCGACAGATTAAGAACCGACTCCAGACGGATGGACAATGACGTAAAGATATATCTATCTATATATATATACGACTAGTGTCTGTCTGTGTGTCTGTGTGTCTGTTCGCGATGCACGGCCAAAGTTCTCGGTCGATCTTTTTCAAATTTGGAGACCGTATTAAGCTACACCCCGCACACAACCTCATCGATGAGATATTTCAACACGTGCTCTCAGCGCGCAGCGCTGAACCGATTTTGGTTTTTCTGTAGATCCACTATATCCATTCCCAGTTACTCTTCCTTATCTTCTCCAGTGTTTTGTTTTGCGCGTTTATCACCCTTCCTTCGTGTGGCGTCAATCCATATTCCCGTTACTACGTTACTATTTTTAGAAGGTCACTGCACGTTACTGTTTTTAGATCTCCCTTCCTTCGTGCGCCGGCAAAGCCGGCGTACACCCGGCAAAGCCGGGTCCCAGGCGCAGCCTGGTATTCGGCTCTACTTCTTCCCGGCGAAGCCGGTACCCGGCGAAGCGGGTAATCATCTAGTTTGACATAAAGCGAGTGACGCAATTTCACTTGATTTTTCCGAACTTAGGTAATTTAGATTTCAAGTAAGCGGGTCGGCATTGCACACTCAGATGATGGGTGGTGCCTTGCTGTTCCGTAAAGCACCCACCGACAAAACTCGCTTTTCGGTATTTTTTAGATAAAGAGAGTATTATCTGACAGCATTTGAAGTGTCCTTCTTTAGAGTAAATCATGCTGATATTGTTGATTTAAATTTGTACTTTGTCTTGTTAATTTTTAGCTTGATAAACAAAAAGGGTCCCTGCCTGATCGTTATAACATTGAGAGGGCCACCTAGAATCCGTCCTAATTGGTCAAAAAGCCATATGGGGCACTGAATTGGTAATATATTTCTACAATGTGCTTTACTTCCGAAACCAGAAAGAGTTATTATTTGTGATCTTGATTTCGGAACTTGAGCAGTCGAAATGTTTCAGATTCTCTTTTCTCTGCTATGTTTTTTGTGTGTGTGTCCTTCTTTCCTTTTTATATTTAGTCAAGTTTTAACTAAATGTTTTAACATAGAGGGGGGAATCGAGACGAGGGTCGTGGTGTGTGTGTGTGTGTGTGTGTGTGTGTGTGTCAGTGTGTGTGTGTGTGTGTGTGTGTGTGTGTAGAGCGATTCAGAGTAAACTACTGGACCGATCTTTATGAAATCTTTCATGAGAGTTCCTGGATATGATATTCCCAGATGTTTTTTTCATTTTTTTGATAAATGTCTTTGATGACGTCATATCCGGCTTTTTGTAAAAGTTGAGGCAGCACTGTCACACCCTCATTTTTCAATAAAATTGATTGAAATTTTGGCCAAGCAATCTTCAACAAAGGCCGGGCTTTGGTATTGCATTTCAGCTTGGAGGCTGAAAAATTATTTAATGACTTTGGTCATTAAAAATCTAAAAATTGTAGTGAAAATAAATTTTTTATAAAACGATCCAAAATTACGTTTATCGTATTCTTCATCATTTTCTGATTCCAAAAACATATAAATATGTTATATTCGGATTAAAAACAAGCTCTGAAAATTAAAAATATAAAAATTATGATTAAAATTAAATTTCCCAAATCGATTTAAAAACAATTTCATCTTATTCCTTGTCCGTTCCTGATTCCAAAAACATATAGATATGATATGTTTGGTTTAAAAACACGTTTAGAGAGTTAAAAAGAATAGAGATATAGAAAAGCGTGCTATCCTCCTCAGCGCAACCGCTACCGCGCTTTTCTGGATTGTTAATTTCACTGCCTTTGCCACGAGCGCAGGACAGACGATGTACGGTCTTGCGGAAAAATGCAATGCGTTCAGTTTCATTTTGTGAGTTCGACAGCTTGACTAAATGTTGTTATTTCGCCTTACGCGACTTGTTTTGTTTTCTTTCGATGTCTTCTTCCATAGCCTGCCCTAACATACCTACATCCTCAGATTTACAGACTTACCCTGTGGCTGTATTCTGTCTGCAAGTCTCCAGTGTTTTGTGGAACTGATTTTGTTACTCACACAATGTAATCGCCAAAAAGGACAGGCGCGCCCAGAACCGACCTGGACAATTAAGTTAGGTCCATTTACGCTGTCTTATTTTGTTTATCTATTGACCCTTTGTCGGGTTCCCTTGCCGTAGAGGTATTTGGGTGTGGCCATGGGTCTGTCGGTAGCGCTAGACGAATCTATGACAAGACCTTTAGGGGGTAACTGATGAAAAGGGTTGGTACAGAAATAACAACTTTGAGTTCACATTTGCATCCTTCCTATGAAGAGTGTCTAGCCTTAGAATTAATTGATTGATTTTCCGTCCCTTACTGATGACTGAAAGTGAAGGTGAATGTCGAAAATGAAGAGGGTGGGTGGTGGTGGTGATGGTGGTGGTGGTGGTGTTGGTGGTGGTGGTGCTGCTGCTGCTTTGATGTTTATGAATCAGCTCGACGTCGTCAGTATCGTGTCGTCGTCGAAAGAGGGTAGTGAAGAAACGAAATCATACGCACGCATGCGCACACACGCGCGAAATTACGCACGCACACACGAACGCACATACACCAATACAGACAGACAGACAGACAGACAGACAGACACACACACACACACACGCACGCACACACACCAATACAGACAGACAGACAGACACACACACACACACACGCACGCACACACACCAATACAGACAGACACACACATACACACACACACACACACACACACGCCCAAGTGACCCAGCACACAACCAACCCAGTCCCTCCCCACTCGTCCTCCTCTTTCTCTGCCTTTCCCTTTCCTCCCCTCTACCCCCAATCCATCCACCTCACTAACAACGGTCAAAACACAGCGACCTCATTTGCAGGGGCTTGTGGGGATGATCACGGCAATTAGCCATTGATCGTCAAAACAGACCTGTCATCTGGTGCTTGAGTTTGCTATTTCTGGTCCCACAATATTTGTCTTTTGCCTTTTTCGTTCCACGCTGATGGAGTAGGCCGGGCGTTTCGACCAAGTGTCAAAAACATCACCCTGGTCGGTGCTTGAGATTTTCTGGGTGAGAGTGAAGGGAGGGGAGGGGTCTTTTCCTGTACAGTATTATTTTTCGTTTTCGTTTATATGTTTGTCTGAAATAGTTCGGTAGGTTTTCAATGGGAAAGATCTTTTTGTCATTTGTTTTCCCCCTTCCTTTCGCTAAGAAGAAAAAGTGCAATCCGTTCTTCTTCAGCGTTCCAGAAATTCTGGTGACGTGTGTTTGCCCATTTGGGTTCCCCACACTAGTCAGCTTCACTCCGCTTTCGTTGAGTAGGCATGCTGGGTATTTTCGTGTTTCTATAACCCACAGAACTCCGACATGGATTACAGGATCTTTTCCGTGCGCACTTGGTCTTGTGTGTACACACGAAGGGGGTTAAGTCACTTGCAGGTCTGCACATAAGTTGACCTGGGAGATCGGAAAAATGTCCACTCTTAAGGCTGGAGAACACTTTGGAGGCCCAATTTCAAAGTGATTAGGTAGTTTTAAAAGTTACTTTTTCTGTTAGTTCAATGTTTGCTTTATCAGGAAAATACAAAATATAAAGGGCTTAACGCGCAAAATTTTAAGATAACGACTGAAGTTTAAGCATAGGTATCAGATTTTTTCACGCAAACACTACTGAATAAGTTGCAATATTGTATTGTGAAAATGTAAACAAAATAACAATCAGATGATCACAAACTGAAGAAGAGAAATAGGGAAGCAAAATAGAACATTAAACGTAGTGATTTTACTTGTGAATTCGGAAAAAAATCCTTTTGTATCCATTTTGAAGCTCAATTTGAAGCATGGAACACCAACAAACATTGATTAAAAGTGTTAAAGTGATTACAGTGTTCAGAAATAGTGTTAGATACCAAGTTGAGTTATCCCTCTTTACCAATTTAAAAAAAAATACACCTCTTAACGCGCAAAATTTTGAACTGTGATGCTTTTACTACCCCCATCCCCATCCCATTTGTCAGAAAAGAGTGCATATTATCTTCCAAATAGAAAAGCAGGGTAGTCAGATGATCAAAAACTTAAGAAGAGAAAGAGGGAAGCAAAATAGAACATCCAACATAATGATTTAACTTGTGAATTATGAGAAAACTATTTTTTTTACCCATTTGTGAAGCTTAATTTGAAACTTGGAACACAGACAAACATATATTAAAAGTGTTAAAGTGATTACAGTGTTCAGAAATAGTGTTAGATACCAAGTTGAGTTATCCCTCTTTACCACTGTTAAAAGAAATACACCTCTTGTCGCGCAAAATCTTGAATTGTGATACTTTTACTTCCCCCACCCCCTACCCATTTTTTCAGAAAAGAGTGCATAATTATTATCTACCAAATAGAAAAGCAGGGTAGTCAGATGATCAAAAAATTCAGAACAGAAATAGGGAAGCAAAATAGAACATCCAACATAGTGATTTAACTGGTGAATTCTAAAAAAAACCCACTTTTTTACTCATTTTATTAGCTTAATTTAAAGCTTGGAACTGAAGACAGAAAAAAAAAATTAAAAGTGCTAAAGTGGTTACAGTGTTCAGAAATAGTGTTTGATACCAAGTTGAGTTATCCCTCTTCATCACAGTTAAAAAAAACACACCTCTTGTCGCGCAAAATCTTGAACTGTGATGCTTTTACTACCCCCACCCCCTACCCATTTTTCAGAAAAGAGTGCATATTATCTTCCAAATAGAAAACCAGGGTAGTCAGATGATCAAAAACTTAAAGAAGAGAAAGAGGGAAGCAAAATAGAACATCCAACATAATGATTTAACTTGTGAATTATTAAAAAAACATTTTTTTTACCCATTTTTGAAGCTTAATTTGAAACTTGGAACACAGACAAACATAAATCAAAAGTGTTAAAGTGATAACAGTGTTCAGAAATAGTGTTAGATACCAAGTTGAGTTATCCCTCTTTACCAATTTAAACAAAATACACCTCTTAACGTGCACAATTTTGAACTGTGATGCTTTTACTACCCCCACCCCCTTCCCATTTGTCAGAAAAGAGTGCATATTATCTTCCAAAAAGAAAAGCAGGGTAGTCAGATGATCAAAAACTTAAGAAGAGAAAGAGGGAAGCAAAATAGAACATCCAACATAATGATTTAACTTGTGAATTATGAGAAAACTATTTTTTTTTACCCATTTTTGAAGCTTAATTTAAAACTTGGAACACAAACAAACATAAATTAAAAGTGTTAAAGTGATTACAGTGTTCAGAAATAGTGTTAGATACCAAGTTGAGTTATCCCTCTTTACCACTGTTAAAAGAAATACACCTCTTGTCGGCCAAAATCTTGAACTGTGATACTTTTACTTCCCCCACCCCCTACCCATTTTTTCAGAAAAGAGTGCATATTATCTACCAAATAGAAAAGCAGGGTAGTCAGATGATCAAAAACTGAAGAACAGAAATAGGGAAGCAAAATAGAACATCCAACATAGTGATTTAACTGGTGAATTCTGAAAAACCCCACTTTTTTACTCATTTTATTAGCTGAATTTTAAAGCTTGGAAGACAGAGAGAAAAAAAATGAAAGTGCTAAAGTGGTTACAGTGTTCAGAAATAGTATTTGGTACCAAGTTGAGTTATCCCTCTTCATCACAGTAAAAAGAAACACACCTCTTGTCGCGCAAAATCTTGAACTGTGATGCTTTTACTACCCCCACCCCCTACCCATTTTTCAGAAAAGAGTGCATATTATCTTTCAAATAGAAAACCAGGGTAGTCAGATGATCAAAAACGTAAAGAAGAGACAGAGGGAAGCAAAATAGAACATCCAACATAATGATTTAACTTGTGAATTATTAAAAAACCATTTTTTTAACCCATTTTTGAAGCTTAATTTGAAACTTGGAACACAGACAAACATAAATTAAAAGTGTTAAAGTGATTACAGTGTTCAGAAATAGTGTTAGATACCAAGTTGAGTTATCCCTCTTTACCAATTTAAAAAAAAAAAACACCTCTTAACGCGCAAAATTTTGAACTGTGTTGCTTTTACTACCCCCACCCCCTTACCATTTTTCAGAAAAGAGTGCATATTATCTTCCAAATAGAAAAGCAGGGTAGTCAGATGATCAAAAACTTAAGAAGAGAAAGAGGGAAGCAAAATAGAACATCCAACATAATGATTTAACTTGTGAATTATGAGAAAACGATTTTTTTACCCATTTTTGAAGCTTAATTTAAAACTTGGAACACAAACAAACATAAATTAAAAGTGTTAAAGTGATTACAGTGTTCAGAAATAGTGTTAGATACCAAGTTGAGTTATCCCTCTTTACTACTGTTAAAAGAAATACACCTCTTGTCGGCCAAAATCTTGAACTGTGATACTTTTATTTCCCCCACCCCCTACCCATTTTTTCAGAAAAGAGTGCATATTATCTACCAAATAGAAAAGCAGGGTAGTCAGATGATCAAAAACTGAAGAACAGAAATAGGGAAGCAAAATAGAACATCCAACAGAGTGATTTAACTGGTCAATTCTGAAAAATAACCCACTTTTTTACTCATTTTATTAGCTAAATTTTAAAGCTTGGAAGACAGAGAGAAAAAAAATTAAAAGTGCTAAAGTGGTTACAGTGTTCAGAACTAGTGTTAGATACCAAGTTGAGTTATCCCTCTTCATCAAAGTTAAAAGAAACACACCTCTTGTCGCACAAAATTTTATACTGTGATGCTTTTACTACCCCCACCCCCTACCCATTTTTCAGAAAAGAGTGCATATTATCTTCCAAATAGAAAAGCAAGGTAATCAGATGATCAAAAACTTAAGAAGATAAATAGGGAAGCAAAATAGAATATCCAAAATAGTGATTTAACTGTAGATTTCAGAAGAAAAAAACCCTTTTTTTTAATCATTTTTGAAGCTGAATTAGAAGTTTGGAAGACAGAAAAAAAAAAGAAAAAAAGTGCTAAAGTGGTTACAGTGTTCAGAAATAGTGTTAGATACCAAGTTGAGTTTTTGCTCTTTATAAAAGAAACACACCTCTTGTCGCGCAAAATCTTGAACTGTGATCCTTTTACTACCCCCGCCCTCTACCCATTTGAACAGAAAAGAGTGCATAATTTAATTATTTGTATTCTCTTCCAATTAGAAAAATAAGTAAAAGCAACTGGACATTTTTAAAATACATCTTTTCTGTCAGTCCAAGGATTGCTTAGTCCATTAAAAACAAACAGACTAGGATTTAACGCACCCATTTTAAGAAAAAGTTAACATGATAATTGATATAATTATCAGACTTTTTTTTATGCAATTACTACTGAAGATTCCAGACCAGGTAAAACAATCATTTTATATCCTTTGTCACATTTTTTTATTTTTTATAAATCTATCTATAGCGAGTCTTGTCTCTTTGTGTCATTTAGTTATTTTCAAGAATTCTATCCTGGCAACAACAACAACAAAAACACCTACCTACCTACCCTATTTTTTTTAGCCATGTTAATAGAAACAGACAATTTATTTGTTTTGGCCTAAAGATCTTGAAACATTTGTTTTAATAGAGAAATAACAAGTACAGCCATTAGCTGTGTCACTCGAATTTCTTTGTCAGGCTGAAACTTAGCTGTTGCGTTGGTGTCTGCTGTGTGTATCTGGGTCCAAAGCAACTTTCACATTCTCATCTACACACTCACGTTACACAAGTATATATATATATATACAATTCCACCCACAGAGGCGTTCGGGGATGGGGGTCTCGCACTCGGGCGAATCACACCACAAAATACAAAGTATAACGTACACAGATTTTACTATTGAACCAAAAAGCAAATTAAATCATGAATAAATCAATCAAGCAAAACTTCCACACAATGACACACTCACTCTCGGTTCACACTGAGCTCTGGACGTGCACACTTGGCAGCACGTATACCGTTCCGGCACCGTTTGTCTTCCTGCAAGTCCAGCATAGGCACACAATTGTCCAAGAATCACAATAATCCTCGTGAATGTCACAGCAGGCATAGTAGAAAAGTCCAAAAGGGTGCGTTGATGGTGGTAATCCGGTGTACACACACACACACACACACACACACACACACACACACACACACACACACACACACTCCGGTTTGGTAAGTTACCTGATAAATAATGTAGCCTGTGGATTTAACGGGGAGACTGGTCAGACAGGAAGAGCATTTCACATTTCCGATGTTCAGCGATAAACTTGTTTTCTTCGAGAGTTCGATCTTCGTGCGATTCTGGCGCGTTGTCACCAAGAACGTAAAAAAAAACCCCAGGATATCATCATGATGCCTCTCTACAAAAACCAGGCAGTCTAGGAACTCTTCATCTAAAGTCAGTCAGTATTAGCCCCTCAACACAATCCTCATCTTGTTCCATAGTGATTTCTGCCGCCAAAGAACGTGTGGTTCTTAACTCACAAGACGGATTTGTCGTCTTCCATTGCGAAATTCAGATCTACCCCAACTACGTGCATTGATCTGAGCAATAAAATGTAGATGCGATAATCTGCAAACATCTCTTCAACACAATCTACATCTTGTCCCATCGTGATTTCTGTCGGCAAAGAACATGTGGTTCTCAGCTCACAAGACCGATTTGTCATCTTTCAGAAATTCAGATCTGCCCCAAGTACGTGCAATAAAATGTAGAAGCGATAATCTGAAAAAAAATCTTTTCGCGTGAACGCTGCCACGTTGTCATCAGTCCGATGTCTTTTATCCAGAGCAGGGATGAACACACTTTTTCATCAGTAGTTTGTTATGTTTATCCGCAGACTGCTTTCCATTACTTGTCGTCTGTTTTAGCTTGACTCGTGGGGTTCTTCAGCAAGGCAAAAAGTGCTTGTTTACTGACACGTTCTCACGCACGACATGTCGTAAATGCAAGTTCTAACGATTGTTTTTTATTGCACTGATAGAGAATGTCGATATTTGTAAACGTGTGCCATTTCCTAATGTTTATTTCATTATTTTGCATACGGATATGGCTAGTAAGTGGATAATCTGTTACGACACGAAACGCGTTCTAAATCCGGGAAGGGAGGCTACTCCAACGTAGAAGGGAGGCTACTCCAACGTACTTTCCAAAGTGTGCTCCAGCCTTAAAACCCTTAATCCACCAGGCGGCAGCGACCGGGATTCGAACTCACGACCTCCCGATTAGGAGGCCGACGTCTTACCACTGCGCCACTTCGCCCGTCTACAATCCGTTCATTTCACGCTCCCACACTTTCAGTCCTCCAAGCGAGGAGATAGCTTATGGGGCACCTTCAATAAACCTACATTCGGCACGATTGGCCCATTCCCTTGAAGTTTGTACCACCACGCCTTGACTTTCATTCTTTTCCTGTATGTCTTCCTTTGACTGTTGTTTCCTTTCACATTGTCTCTGTTTCTGTGTTTGTCTGTCACCCACATTTATTCTCTGACTTCCCAGCCAGCAAGACATTAGCGGCCGATAATCGGCCGAACACCCTTCAAAAAGTCGGGCCGGTGACGTCAAAACATACGACGCGGGTGTTGGCCCGACTAACTTTTGCAAAGAGGCAACGATGCGGCCGATATGCGGCCGAACACCTGCACTATGGCGGCACGCATCCGGTCCGATGTTAATCGGCCCGATGACTTGTTTGACCTGCGGTCCGACACCTTATGCCGAGATCGGGAAGATATCGATTTCAGCGGGAAGACATCGGGACGATGTCGGCATAAGGTGTCGGACCGCAGGTCCAACAAGCCATCGGGCCGATTAACATCGGACCGGATGCGTGCCGCCATAGTACAGGTGTTCGGCCGCCTGTCGGCCGCCTCGTTGCCTCTTTGCAAAAGTTAGTCGGGCCAACACCCGCGTCGTATCTTTTGACGTCACCTGCCCGACTTTTTGAAGGGTGTTCGGCCGACTATCGGCCGCTAATGTCTTGCTGGCTGGGTGCAGCTACAGATACAGCAGTATGTACCACCACCACCCCCCCCCCCCCCAAGTGTAACAGTGCAAAATTCACTTACAGCTACAGCTACAGCAGTATAACCCCCCCTCCCCCCAGTGTTACAGTGGAAAACAAACCTACAGATACAGCAGTGTGTACAACCCCCCCCCCCCCCCCCAGTGTAACAGTGCAAAACAAATCACCAGCTAGAGATACAGCAGTATGTAGAACCCCCCGCCCCTACCGCCCTCACTGTAACAGTACAAAACACACCTACAGCTACAGATACAGCCGTATACACCCACCCCCCCCCCCCCCCCTCAGTATTACAGTATAAAACACACCTACAGCAACAGATTCAGCAGTATATACAACCCCCCAAGTGTAACAGTGCAAAAATTACTTACAGCTACAGCTACAGCAGTATGTACACCTCCCCTCCCCCTTAGTAACAGTGCAAAACACACCTACAGCTACAGCAGTATGTACAACCCCCAACCCCCCCCCCCCCCCCACCACTGTAACAGTACAAAACTCATTTACAGCTACAGATTCAGAATTATGTACATCCCTCTCCCCCCGCTGCCACCACTGTAATAGTACCAAACATACCTACAGCTTCAGATACAGCAGTATGTACAACACTCAACCGCCTTCCCCCGTGTAGAGTGCAAAACACACCTAGACCTACAGATACAGCAGTATGTACAACCCCCACCCCCCCCCCCCCCACCCCCTGTGTGCAAAACACACCTACAGTTACATATACAGCAGTATGTTCAACCCCCCCCCCCTCCCCGCCTACTGTAACAGTACATAACACACCTACAGCTACATCAGTATGTACAAACCGCCCCCCCCCCCCCCCCAAGTGTAACAGTACAAAACACGCCTACAGCTACAGATAGATCAGTATGTACACCCCCCCCCCCCAAGTGTTACAATGCAATACCTACAGCTACAGATACATCAGTATGTACACCACACCCCCCAAGTGTAACAGTGCAAACCACACTTACAGCTACAGATTCAGCAGTATGTACTCCACCCCCACCCCCCCCCCCCCCCCCCCCCCCGTGTAACAGTGCAAAAATCACTAACAGCTACAGTAGTATACCCCCCCCCCCCCTCCCCGTACAGCTACAGCAGTATAAACAAGAAGGGCAAAGCCCATACGACTCACATGCTTGACCTTGACCTTTACATGACCTTGGCCTTCAGGGTCAAGGTCAAATAACTAAACCTAGCAATGACATCATACACTAAGAACTGCTTTACACATTTTTCCTACCAAAATACATGTGACCTTGACCCAAGGTCAAGGTCATCCAAGGTCATGCAACACAAAGCTGTTAATTCAAGACATAGGAAGTACAATGGTGCTTATTAGCGAGCTTTAGATTGACCAACGAAACTTAGTTCGTAGCGATCCCTTTCGTTTCCGGTTATGCAATCGGGAAATCCCTGCGAACTTTTCTTCGCGCCTGCGGTTCTGAGGCGGTAGCACCTTTAGAAGCAGACGAAATGTTTGTCGTGCTCATCCAAACCAATGGCTAAAACATTGGATAGTGTTCGTGTGTTGCACCACACTTTGAATTGTTGGGTGTGACGAAAACTCGTGGTGACGATTTTAAACCACGTTGGGTCACGCATGGTCCAATCTTACATGGTCCAATCTTACATGGTCCAACCTTACATGGTCCAATCTTACATGGTCCAATATTACATGGTCCAATAATATATATATGGACCATGTAAGATTGGACCATGTAAGGTTGGACCATGTAAGGTTGGACCATGTAAGATTGGACCATGTAATATTGGACCATGTAAGATTGGACCATGTAAGGTTGGACCATGCAAGATTGGACCATGTAAGATTGGACCATGTATGGTTGGACCATGTAAGGTTGGACCATGTAAGATTGGACCAATCTTACATGGTCCAATATTACATGGTCCAACCTTACATGGTCCAATCTTACATGGTCCAATATTACATGGTCCAACCTTACATGGTCCAATCTTACATGGTCCAATATTACATGGTCCAATATTACATGGTCCAATAATATATATATGGACCATGTAAGATTGGACCATGCAAGGTTGGACCATGTAAGATTGGACCATGTAAGATTGGACCATGTAAGGTTGGACCATGTATGGTTGGACCATGTAAGATTGGACCATGTAAGGTTGGACCATGTAAGGTTGGACCATGCAAGATTGGACCATGCAAGATTGGACCATGCAAGATTGGACCATGTAAGATTGGACCATGTAAGGTTGGACCATGTAAGGTTGGACCATGTAAGATTGGACCATGTAAGGTTGGACCATGTAAGGTTGGACCATGTAAGATTGGACCATGTAAGATTGGACCATGTAAGGTTGGACCATGTAAGATTGGACCAATCTTACATGGTCCAATATTACATGGTCCAACCTTACATGGTCCAATCTTACATGGTCCAATATTACATGGTCCAACCTTACATGGTCCAATATTACATGGTCCAATATTACATGGTCCAATAATATATATATGGACCATGTAAGATTGGACCATGCAAGGTTGGACCATGTAAGATTGGACCATGTAAGATTGGACCATGTAAGGTTGGACCATGTATGGTTGGACCATGTAAGATTGGACCATGTAAGGTTGGACCATGTAAGGTTGGACCATGCAAGATTGGACCATGCAAGATTGGACCATGCAAGATTGGACCATGTAAGATTGGACCATGTAAGGTTGGACCATGTAAGGTTGGACCATGTAAGATTGGACCATGTAAGGTTGGACCATGTAAGGTTGGACCATGTAAGATTGGACCATGTAAGATTGGACCATGTAAGGTTGGACCATGTAAGGTTGGACCATGTAAGATTGGACCATGCAAGATTGGACCATGTAAGATTGGACCATGTATGGTTGGACCTTGTAAGGTTGGACCATGTAAGATTGGACCAATCTTACATGGTCCAATATTACATGTCCAACCTTACATGGTCCAATCTTACATGGTCCAATATTACATGGTCCAACCTTACATGGTCCAATCTTACATGGTCCAATATTACATGGTCCAATATTACATGGTCCAATAATATATATATGTGTTGCGGATCCTGTCTGTTGCGTACTCGGAGGGTACGAAGACCTCACCTTTTACGTTATAAATCAGAACAAGAATGAATTTTGTTTCTAAAAAAAATTCTATCACACCATTATTGCAGATTCATGCACAAAACACACAAGACGTATTTGTAAATTTATAGATTCAACTTTTATTTACTGGCTTGTTCCGTGGTCGACGGGTTATTCTTCATTTCTGTATCGTTCATATATCCTGGATCTAATTCTAAAAGTCACTCATCTTGAAAATACGCAGTGATGATGTTGACAGTCGGAACGTCGTGTGGTCCAGGCTGGTTATCGTCGAACGGTTATATAAAGTTCATCATTGATGTTCAGGAAAACATCGCACGAAGTTAGAGGGTTGATCGTGAAAAAAAACTCGTCCCTCAGATCTCGAACTGGAAACTCGTAGTCGTAATTCGAAACACCAACATATCTGTCGAAATAATGACAAGTCTCAGAACTGGGAATTATTCTATCATCATACAAACCGTTTCCCCTGAGACCTGTGTGATAAAAACACATCTTGTTATTCAAATGGAGATCCAACTATATCATTCATTACAGCACTTTATAAACAATTAATTATCCACATTCGTTCCTCATGCTGCTCAACGTTCATACAATGTATTACGTTTGATCTACAGTGATCACATAAAATCTTGGTATTTGATCACACTTGTGATACCGTGACCAATACAGTGCTCATAAAAATTAACTTGGTAACCTTGGGAAAATCAACTTGGATCTAAAAAACATATTTACCGAGAAAAGATTCCATCACCCTGACGGTTACCGGCTACCGCTGTCGCTCACTGCCAGATCTCTGGTCGCTCCGTGAAAGATAGGGTGTCTCCTCTGTGTAAGCTCTTGCCAACTTCGTTCGCCCTTGGCGATGGGTTTTGCTTCTAGGCATGGGCATAGAACGGTGTTGTTGTGGTCCTCTCATGCTTTCGCTCCTTTTCTTCCACTTTCCGTTGCCTTTTCTTTTCGATCGTTATTCTTTTCTCTCTCTGCGCAAACTCCTTAATCGCTAACCGAAACTCATCTTTGCGTTGTTAGCTAACCTAGACCAATGGAACCTCTTGTCTATTCGCGAAAATAGCGATCAAGAATTTCGTACCTAATAATAACCTCATTTATTATCTAACTCCTTATGTTCCCAATACTAATGAACAAAGTAAACTGACGATCACATCGAAAGTAAAAGAATAAGCTTTGAAGGAAACTCCTTCAAGAAATACGACAACTCCTTGACGACAAACAAAATGACGTCAACTGATAGCAAAACTTTGACGTAATTATACTTCGGTTTTCCCGACGATTCATAGGCACTTGCTGCATCACCTAATTAAATAGACCATAGGTGCCTGACGGTGCTCGGTATTTGTATGGACCTGAATAGCTTGCGTACATTTTCGCAACATACGCCCCTCCTCTTGAGCTGAAACATTCATGTTTAAGCTAAACCTAGTTATTCAGTCTACTCAAATAGTCGGCCCCAACGTTATCAACCCCTCGGATGATTTTAACAGTAAAGGAGTACTGTTGTAACTGGAGTGCCCATCTCATGAGACGTCCATTCTCTGTCTTGGTCTTCTGCAGGTATGTGAGTGGTTGGTGGTCGGTCTCCAGAGTGAAATGTACCGAGTACAAGTATTGTTCAAATTTCTTGATCGACCATACTACTCCCAAACATTCCTTCTCAATGACCGAGTAGTTACGTTCTGCCTTGTTCAACTTCCTGCTCGCGTACGCCACTGGTTGAAGTCCTTGACCTTGGTCCTGTAGAAGTACCGCGCCTATGGCGATATCGGACGCGTCACTCCTCACTGTGTACGGTTTGTCGATATCTGGCAGTAGCAGCACTGGCTTGCATACCAGACTTTGTTTGAGCTTCGTGAAGGCTTCCTCGCACTCTTCGTTCCACACTACCCTTTCAGGTAGACCTTTCTTTGTCAAGTCCGTCAGCGGTGCACTGAGATTGGCATAGTCACTGACATACTTTCTGTAGAATCCTGCCAGTCCTAAGAAAGCCCTGACTTCCTTTTTGGTTTCAGGTCTTTTTGCGCTCCTGATTTTCTCGGTCTTTTCGTCATCTGGTTTGGTCATGCCTTGCCCTACGTGGTGTCCCAAGTAGTCCAGCTCTGCGTAGCCAAAGTAACACTTTGATGGCTTTGCAGTCAAGCATACCTCTTCCAGTCTAGACAGAACTGCTTCTACCGCCTCTACGTGTTGCTCCCACGTTTCTGTCGCGATAATGATGTCGTCTATGAAATGCTCGACATCATCACGTCCTAGCGGTTCTAAGAGCTTCCGCATCATGCGAGTAAAGATCATGCTGGCTGTCTTCACTCCGAACGGTAAGTAGGCGAACTGGAATTGCCCAAGTGGTGTGCTAAAAGCAGTTTTTTCTTTGTCTTCTTCCTTGATGGGAATTTGCCAATACCCCTTTGTTAAGTCAATCTTTGACAAATAGCTCCCTTTCTGCAATTTTGCAAAGATCAAGGGTACGTCTGGGATAGGCTCAGAATCGAATACTACTTCACGATTCAGCTGTCTGTAGTCAATACAGAATCGAATTGACCCATCCTTCTTTTTCACTAATACAATCGGACTGTTGTATGGTGAAATGCTAGGTTCTATGACACCTAACTTCAGCATGTCATTGACCTCCTTCTTCACAATTTCTACTTGTGAAAAGGGTAGCTTGTACTGTTTTACATGCACAGGTTCTTGTGATGTCAGTTTGAACTCACACTCTTCGATGACACATTTCCCAGGTATGTCTTTGAGTGCTTTGACCTTCCTGTCACAAAGTGCTTGTATTTCTGCTTGTCTCTGTGGTTCTAGGTCTGGATTGATGTTTACATCTTTGGGACCTTCTTTTGGTTTTAGGGAAAGCATGGGAAATCGGTCTATCCCCAACTCACCCATTTCATCATCATGCACATCATCCACCACCACCGCCACTATTTCCGGAACTTCCACTATAGTCTTGGCTTTGGTTTGCTCAGACTTGTTCTCTTTGGATTCTGACTCGCGTTCTACATACAATTTCAGCAGATTTGCATGTAGCAGCTTGTCACGTCCCTTGATTTTCACCCTGTAGTTGCAACTACCGACTTTCTCTATCACTGGGTACGGACCCTTCCATGTCAGCTGCAATTTATTGTGCTTCTCAGGCAACAAAAGCAACACTTTGTCTCCAACCGCTAGACTTCTTTCTTTTGTCTTTTTGTTGTACGCCTTTGTGTACTTGAGAGCAGCCTTGCTGAGATTGTTCTTGGCAATCTCGCAAGTCTTCTCGATTTTGTTTGTGAGATCAACAATATGACTGACAGTGGAGCGTGTCTCATCTGCTGTGTCCTCATTTGTCCATACTTGACGTAGAACTTGCATGGGACCTCTGACTTCTCTGCCATACAGCAGTTCAAATGGTGAGAATTTCAGACTTTCTTGTGGGACTTCCCTGTACGCGAACAGTAGCGCAGGGAGAAACTTGTCCCAGTCTTTTGGTTGCTCTTGGCAAAGTTTTTTCATCATGTGTTTGAGCGTAGAGTTGAATTTTTCAGTCAACCCGTTTGTCTGAGGATGCCACGGTGTAGTATGGATGCCTTTGATGTTCAGAAGTTTGTTTACCTCTTCCATAACCTCGCTTGTGAACTGGCTACCCCTATCGGTCAGTACCTCCCGAGGAATGCCCACTTTTGTCCACATGACCCACAAAGCTTCACTCACTGTTTCTGTTCTAATGTCTTTGAGTGGTGTAGCCTCTACGTACCGTGTAGCGTAGTCTACCATAGTCAATATGTATTTGTGCCCTCGGTTAGATGCGGGTATGATGGGCCCTACGATATCGACTCCCACTCGTTCAAACGGTGTCCCTATCAGCGGCATGCTTTTCATAGGCACTTTCCTTGTAGCCCCCTTCCGCGAGCTGCGTTGACACGCATCACATGACGCGCAATACCGTTTGACGTCACCACAAATCCCTGGCCAATAAAAATCGCGCCAAATTCTGTCTCTGGTGCGACGCACGCCTTGATGCCCGGCCATAGGCGTGTCGTGTGCTAATTTTAGAACGTCCGTTCTAAAACATTCTGGGACAACCACCTGTTTGCATGGACTGCCGTTGTCCATGTATATCCTATAAAGGATATCCTTTTTCCACTCGTAATGAGTGCCGTCTTTTGCCCCCTTGGCAACCCGATCGCGGATTTTCGCTAGAGAGGGGTCTGTCTTTTGCTCTCTAGACAAATCCTCTGGCCGAATCTGACCTAGATCGATTTGTTTCGGAACCCAGGGTTTTTTCTCCGCCTTCTGTTTTTCCTGGTTCCGAGTCTGTACAGGCGCACACAATTGTGGCTCTGCCTCCCGTTTCACAATTGGAAAAACAGGTACACTGATCTCGTTTTCATCCATATCCTTTCGGATATTACCGATCAAGACTTGGTGACACAAAGCCTTTGCCACCAACACGCGTGTGACTCCCGAGAAAAACGGTGTGTCCATTTGTACAACCGCTATCGGCATTTTTCTCTGACGCATATCTGCTAGGGTTATGTTCTGGTGTTCGCCCGTATAACACTCCGGCGGCACTAGTGAAGAGTTCACCACTATACAAGTTGCGCCCGTGTCACGGATACCACTTGCGTCCTTTCCCTCAACCTGTACTCTACAGTTTGGATCGTATGCATCGCCCTTACGACATTGGCATGTGACCTCGTCACCTGACGTTCGAACTGCAGCTAGTAATGTTGATGCATAATTACTGCTGGGTCTTGGCCCACCCAATCTTTTGGGACAATCACGCATCATGTGCGGCCCCCCACATCTGAAACACCCCTTCGTGTTGGGTGGTGGTCTATTCCCTGTTTGCCTGTTTGGATTACCCCCCGACCTCTGTCCAAAGTTATTGCCCTTGTGTGGCTGCCTATTGTCTGACTGTGCGTTACCCCCGGTTGGAGGTGGTCCATTACGCGGCTTATTGTCAAACCTACGCTCGCCCCCCTGTGACTGTCGCGGTGGCATGCGTCCCCCGGCATCACGTGCATCTATGTATGTTTGCACATGTTTCACAACATCATCGATGTTAGTTGGATTTCTTTCCCTAACGAATCTGTTTTGGTCCGGAGTTAGGACATCCAACAGTTTGTCTGTGAGAATTAAATCCTCCAAGTCACCCGACTTCCCTTCCTTTTCGGACAACTCCTTCCATCTATCTAGATAGGTTTTCATGCGTTTTCGGCATTCTTTGATGCTCTCTTCCTTTTCCCACTTAACCTCTTTGAATCTCTTCCTGTAAGATTCAGCAGTCAGCTGAAAACGCTGCAAGATCGCTGTTTTCACCTCATCATAGTTTACTGACTCCTCATCAGACAATTCGATGTACACCTGGCGTGCTTGACCTCGCAATTGCCCTGACAATCGAATTGCCCACTCATCTTCATCCCAATCTGATAGTTTTGCAATGCGTTCAAACTGTTTGAAGTAGGCTTCTATATCATCTTTGTCATCCAAAATTGGCAGATTGATATGTATCTTGCTACTTGACTCTCTGGGCATGTACTGGTTATTTTGGTTTACATTCTGATTTAAACCTAGGTCAACCATTTCCCGCATTTTCCTCAGTTCGAATTCTTGTTGCGTTTCTATCTCTTCACGTCTTTCTCGCGCCCTTCTTTCCTCCCTTCTGTCTTCTTCTTCCGCATCCCGTTTCTTTTCCTCTCGATTTATCTCTTCCAGACGTCGCTTTTCGATATAGTCTGCCAACTCTATACCTGACAGACCCAGGATAATCCCATCCTGCTTGAATGCCAACAGCGGAGAATCCGCCTCCATAACCTGCCGTCTCGGCATTTTCTTAACTTGTCGGTGCAACAACTAGTCTCAGTTATTTTGCCAAAATACACTAAAGACTCAGTTCCTCAATCCTAATTTGTCTACACGTAACCCTGGTATACAAAAGTAAGGAATATAAGAGCACACCTCTAATCACTACCAGATTAGAACACCGACTGACTATAGTAGTTATGTCTTTAACCTAGACCTACTCGACTCCCGAGTTAACTGCTATATCAAACTTCCTTGTGAAGGGTTATAACAACTGATAACACAATCACCACAACGTGATCTGGCTTCCGAGTGACCTTGACACTAATTCAATAGCACAAAACCTAGTCACTACTGACTCAGGAAACACACCAGCTTCACTAAAATAATCTATCACAACAAGATTATTTTCCTTACCTAGTCTCAGTATAGTGTCACATTGACCCAACTATACTAAACCAATATCGACTTTCGAAATTGGAAATCGGCTAACTGGATTTTACAATTCTGACTTTCAGAACCTAGACAAAAACAACCATAATGCTTTTATATGTCTATCCATCCAGTTAAGCTTTACTAGGTAAACTCGAGTTTTATAGGTTCAGCAATACCATGCTAATTCTCTACCTATCATCAAAACTCTCATCAGACCCTACTGCACTCCTCACAATAGTTCTGGTAAACCTTCATTCAAAACTCAGCTCCCCTGAGTTGAATTACTTTACTTTAATCTATGACAACTATATTTCTTGTGCCACCAAGAAATACAAAGTCATGGACGATTTTAGTCCAAGCGTGCGCTTACATTCAAGTATTGCTTGACTAAAATGGAATAGTGCCTTCGCACAAAAGAATATATGTTGATGTTTCAGTTCGGTTTACAATGTTTCCCTTTTCTTTTGGAATTCGTAAATTGGCTATCTCAAGAAAACCTACCTCGCGTCCAAGATAATTTTCCCAAGGAAACCAATCACAATTCTTTCACTCATACACTTCTACTGGTATCACCTACTGTATTCACAAATACTGACAGTTCGTATGTGAAACAAAAATCTACGTGTTACAACATACCTATCCAACTGACCTATTCATGCACATGCAGTCGTGCAAAATGTACAAATACAAAAATGAATTACCATAGCCAGACCTCCGAATGAGTTTTGTGACAAACCTGCACAATGGTGTGATACCCAACTAAAAAATTTAGAATTTTGGCTCGTGTCTTTGGAAATAATCCCAAAAACAAGAATGTCTTGGAACTATCCCTTGGACGAGTACCCCCAAATGTTGCGGATCCTGTCTGTTGCGTACTCGGAGGGTACGAAGACCTCACCTTTTACGTTATAAATCAGAACAAGAATGAATTTTGTTTCTAAAAAAAATTCTATCACACCATTATTGCAGATTCATGCACAAAACACACAAGACGTATTTGTAAATTTATAGATTCAACTTTTATTTACTGGCTTGTTCCGTGGTCGACGGGTTATTCTTCATTTCTGTATCGTTCATATATCCTGGATCTAATTCTAAAAGTCACTCATCTTGAAAATACGCAGTGATGATGTTGACAGTCGGAACGTCGTGTGGTCCAGGCTGGTTATCGTCGAACGGTTACATAAAGTTCATCATTGATGATCAGGAAAACATCGCACGAAGTTAGAGGGTTGATCGTGAAAAAAAACTCGTCCCTCAGATCTCGAACTGGAAACTCGTAGTCGTAATTCGAAACACCAACATATCTGTCGAAATAATGACAAGTCTCAGAACTGGGAATTATTCTATCATCATACAAACCGTTTCCCCTGAGACCTGTGTGATAAAAACACATCTTGTTATTCAAATGGAGATCCAACTATATCATTCATTACAGCACTTTATAAACAATTAATTATCCACATTCGTTCCTCATGCTGCTCAACGTTCATACAATGTATTACGTTTGATCTACAGTGATCACATAAAATCTTGGTATTTGATCACACTTGTGATACCGTGACCAATACAGTGCTCATAAAAATTAACTTGGTAACCTTGGGAAAATCAACTTGGATCTAAAAAACATATTTACCGAGAAAAGATTCCATCACCCTGACGGTTACCGGCTACCGCTGTCGCTCACTGCCAGATCTCTGGTCGCTCCGTGAAAGATAGGGTGTCTCCTCTGTGTAAGCTCTTGCCAACTTCGTTCGCCCTTGGCGATGGGTTTTGCTTCTAGGCATGGGCATAGAACGGTGTTGTTGTGGTCCTCTCATGCTTTCGCTCCTTTTCTTCCACTTTCCGTTGCCTTTTCTTTTCGATCGTTATTCTTTTCTCTCTCTGCGCAAACTCCTTAATCGCTAACCGAAACTCATCTTTGCGTTGTTAGCTAACCTAGACCAATGGAACCTCTTGTCTATTCGCGAAAATAGCGATCAAGAATTTCGTACCTAATAATAACCTCATTTATTATCTAACTCCTTATGTTCCCAATACTAATGAACAAAGTAAACTGACGATCACATCGAAAGTAAAAGAATAAGCTTTGAAGGAAACTCCTTCAAGAAATACGACAACTCCTTGACGACAAACAAAATGACGTCAACTGATAGCAAAACTTTGACGTAATTATACTTCGGTTTTCCCGACGATTCATAGGCACTTGCTGCATCACCTAATTAAATAGACCATAGGTGCCTGACGGTGCTCGGTATTTGTATGGACCTGAATAGCTTGCGTACATTTTCGCAACAATATGGACCATGTAAGATTGGACCATGCAAGGTTGGACCATGTAAGATTGGACCATGTAAGATTGGACCATGTAAGGTTGGACCATGTATGGTTGGACCATGTAAGATTGGACCATGTAAGATTGGACCATGTAAGGTTGGACCATGTAAGGTTGGACCATGTAAGATTGGACTATGCAAGATTGGACCATGCAAGATTGGACCTTGTAAGGTTGGACCATGTAAGATTGGACCATGTAAGATTGGACCATGTAGGTTTGGACCATGTAAGGTTGGACCATGTAAGATTGGACCATGTAAGATTGGTGTGCATCAGTGCAAAACACACCACCAGCTACAGATAGATCAGTATGTACCCCCCCCCCCCCCCCCCAAGTGTTACAATGCAATACACACACCTACAGCTACAGATACATCAGTATACATACACCCCACCCCCCAAGTGTAACAGTGCAAACCACACTTAAAGCTACAGATTCAGCGGTATCATGTGTATGTACTCCACCCCCCCCCCCCCCCCCCCCACTGTACAGGACAAAACACCTACATCTACATCTACAGATACAGCAGTATGTACTCCCCCCCCCTCCCCCCACTGTATAACAGCAAAACTAACATTAAAGAAAAAAAAAACCAAAATCACTTACTCGCTGGATCCGTCGGTTGTCCTCGAGTTGACACACCTGTAGGTTTCCATCCGTCCTTGGCTACACAATTTTAACTTGTCAACTATCACCGCCACCACGTGGCACTGGGACCAGCACTCAGATTGAGATCCCGAGGCGACATTCGTCTCGGATAACATATCATCAATGTGCTGTCCAACATTCGCAAGAATGTCTCTTCTTTCGATATTAACTTGAACTAAGAAAACAAATAAACTTCGCTCACGCGGGAAAGTAGCAGCTAGCCGGCCATGTTCACACCCAATCTTGTTTGTACCGTAAGGAAAGCTATTAGAGTATTTCAAGTATATATGATGGCGTATTTTTAAAATGTAAAACTCATGGTTTGAGCTCATGCTGTATTTGATTGCAAATATACAAACAAAACTTACAATTAATTATCCTACTCCTATGTGAAAAAGTCAACAAAATATAAATAATTTAGTTTCGCATTTGCAGGGTCATGTCACGCCGTTCCCGACGCTTGAACAGGGGACGTAACAAATGCTAAAATAATGATAATAAATTCAAGTTGTTATCTCCCGTAACTCTGCATATTTTTATCGACAGCAACATTGCGTCGGGCCGATGTCGGGGTTTATTACGTACATTTGCGGAGTTTTACACACAGTCAAAACGATATCGGCGCGACAACGGACGTCGACACACGACATTTGACGACGTCACCCGACTGAAATCGTCAGTCGGCCGACGAAAGCTTGCTAGCTGGGTTATGTCTGTCTCTTGTTTCTCTCTATTTCTGTTTTATTCCCTATTCGTCTGTTTCTCTCTGACTCTGTCCCCGTCTTTCTGTTTCGGTTGTGACACCTCTCTGTCTCTTTCGCTCTGTGTCCTAATGGCTATCTGTCTGTCTATCTGTTTCTCTATGGCTCTGTCACTGTGTCTCTCCGTCTGTCTCTTTGTCTCTGTATCGGGCTGTTTGTCAATGTGTCCCGGTGTCTCCCTGCCTATCTCTCTGTCTTGATTGTATTTGCAGAGCTATGCTGCAGTTATGGTAACATCCTCATCATTGATTCTCTGTTGTGCCTTGCTTATACTGTATGTGTATTTTTCATGATTATTATGTACTTTTTGGTGTATCATCATCATCATCATCATCATCATCATCATCATCATCATCATCACCATCATCACCATCATCTCAAACGTATATATATATTGATGTTTGAATTCAATATACACTTCTATAGTGTTTCTGTTGTAGTGTATATTGGTAGTTTTTACATTTAGTCAAGTTTTGACTAAATGTTTTAACATAGAGGGGGAATCGAGACGAGGGTCGTGGTGTATGTGTGTGTGTGTGTGTGTGTGTGTGTGTGTGTGTGTGTGTGTGTGTGTGTGTGTGTGCGTGTGTGTGTGTACTGGACCGATCTTTATGAAATTTGACATGAGAGTTCCTGGGAATGATATCCCCGGATGTTTTTTCTTTTTTTCGATAAATACCTTTGATGACGTCATATCCGGCTTTTTGTAAAAGTTGAGGCGGCACTGTCACACCCTCATTTTTCAATCAAATTGATTGAAATTTTGGCCAAGCAATCTTCGACGAAGGCCGGACTTTGGTATTGCATTTCAGCTTGGTGGCTTAAAAATTAATTAATGACTTTGGTCATTAAAAATCTGAAAACTGTAAAAAAAAAAAAAATTTTATAAAACGATCCATATTTACGTTCATCTTATTCTTCATCATTTTCTGATTCCAAAAACATATAAATATGTTATATTTGGATTAAAAACAAGCTCTGAAAATTTAAAATATAAAAATTATGATCAAAATTAAATTTTCGAAATCAATTTAAACACACTTTCATCTTATTCCTTGTCGGTTCCTGATTCCAAAAACATATAGATATGATATGTTTGGATTGAAAACACGCTCAGAAAGTTAAAACGAAGAGAGGTACAGAAAAGCGTGCTATCCTTCTCAGCGCAACTACTACCCCGCTCTTCTTGTCAATGTCACTGCCTTTGCCACGAGCGGTGGACTGACGATGCTACGAGTATACGGTCTTGCTGAAAAATTGCATTGCGTTCATTTTCATTCTGTGAGTTCGACAGCTTGACTAAATGTTGTATTTTCGCCTTAAGCGACTTGTTGTTTTGTGTGCTTGTTGTACGTCCCCTGGACAGATTGAAAGAAAAGGCCCAGCCTTAAATTTTTATTCTTGTAAAATAAAACTTAGTGTCAGTCTCAGTCTCTGTGTCTGTTTTGTGCGTGTCTGTCTGTGTCTTTCTTTAAGTAGCATCTGTTGTACAAATAACATTATGACAACTCCGGCATAAACTTCGCGTTATGCAAAATAACACCTTATACAAAACAATTCTGATTATGTAAGTATGGAGAGACAGTCACACACCCGTGCAAAACATGACAGTTGTAATGGTCTAAATGCACACATAGTCCTGAATAGATATGTACACAACTACAAACTCAAATCTACTGTGACAATGCATTATCTCGACTCAATGATAATGATGTGTTGTCATCTCATTAACCGACAAAATAACGTCAAGTACTAATGAGAACTTGCTCGTTTCCCGAACGTACTTACGTTTCTTTGAGGACAGAAATATAAGGAGAAACATTGTGTTGAGTGCCATCAGAGCCCTTCGACATCCATTAAATATATAATCAAATGTTGACTGAATGTAGAAATGAGATACGGAAAATATTCTGTTGTTATAGAAAGAAATGACGAAGGCATGGACATATAGGCACCATCCATAATTTGCCGTGAAGCTCATTTGCAAGTTGATAGTGGATGTAACAATCAAAGACTGATCAAGAGATATTTCGTCACAGTAGTCTCGCGTCGAGTGCATGACTGCGTCAGAATGTCAGAAATTAGCAGTTATCCCGACCCCCGGGTTGCAAGTGCAAGGATGTTGCTTGAATTTATATTCTTTGGCAAATGTTGCCGAACGGGCCATACCAGTTTGGGCCAAAAGTTGAAGCTGGTGTCCGCTTTCCTCCGCCGTCAACAATGTTAGGCACATCTCAAAAATGGCGGCACACTTTTCGCCGATTTGAAAAACGTTTCGACGTTTTGCCGGCTGCCGACGTCAACGAAAACCCTGAAATCTATTTTTTTTTTTATCTGCAGCAAAGAACTTGTTTTGTGTCTGCAGGCCCATCCATGAAGTGATCTATTAATCGTAAGTCATTTTTGTCTGCATCTTCATATTTTCCAATGAAATAATCCTTTGTTTGTTCAACCACAGCCATTTAAACTGAATGATACGCCGGCAGCTTTAAAGATTATTTCACGCTCCAAAGATTCCTCTACTTGTTGACAGAAACCGGTTCTTGACCCCAGTGATTGAAGGCGTTCGGCGAGCAGCATTAGCATTGTCAGTCACATGTGATGTCAAGCGTGGACCAAACAGGCCGTAAGATTGCTTCGGTCTTGGGGGACCCTCGGGCCACTGCTGAGAGAAGCTCATCATAGCTTCTGTGTATTGTAATATAATATGAGGTTCGGGGGAGGGGTAGTGGAAGATCAGAGGTGGGGGAGGGGGCGGGGTGTGTGTTGGTGATGAAATGGAATGAAATGTTTGCTTTTTATCAATCATTTCCGGGTTTTTTAAAATGCTTTTGGTCTGTCGTGGCTCATGACAGAACGGTTGCACCTTTGACCATATTTGTTAATGTTTATAAAACAAACAAACAGACAAACAAACAAACAAACAAACAAATAAACAAACACATAAGCAAGCAAACAAACAAGCAAAAAACATGAGATAAAACCCCTTAAAAACAAACAAACACAATGCCTATTTTTCAACCAGTGTCTCCAGTGGGCCAATCAAGTTTAAATGAACAGGTCAAGAGCACGACGACGTGATTAGGAAGATGTTACCAATGTGTTGCAAACCATGGTAATAACTACATCTCCCGAGTTTCTCAAAACTCGCTATGGAGGAAAACCGTTAAAACATGAAGACATATACATGTATCAGTACTTTATTGACTGTTTTATTTCATTCGTCTGCTGAAACAGAGATCTTTCGTAACCCAGTTTTTTTTTTTTTCGCAGCGTGTTTTCACCCTTTCATTTCTTCGTCACCTCACAGTCGTTAAGCATCATGAATAATTGGAGACATTTGATATCTTCGTCAACATGTAGACGAAACAAAGAGGCACAATAACCATATTTACCTTGTCGGAAAAAGTTCATCGCTTATCTGTGAGAATCAAACCCATTCTTGGGAGAATATAAACACTCAAAAATATGTGCACACATCCACTGAGTAAGAATTCGTGCTTGGGTCCGGTCACCTGCATAATTAAAAACGATCCTGTGCGCATGACATCCAAGCCTCCGCACTTTATTCTTATTTACTTTTGTGGGGCAGTTGCCTCAAAGAAAGCTATGATGTGTGTGTTAGTGTGTTCGTCAGTGTGTGTGTTAGTGTGTGTGTGTGTGTGTGTGTGTGTGTGTGTGTGTGTGTGTGTTAGTGTGTGTCTGTGTTAGATTGTGTGTTAGTGTGTGTTAGTGTGTTAGTGTTAGTGTTAGTGTTAGTGTTAGTGTTAGTGTGTGTGTGTGTGTGATTTGTCTTATATTTATGCGGAACTGTAATTACAGAAGTTCACTTTCACTTTTCCCAAAGCCAATGCATGAAAAACGCACGTAAATTAGATCTTGTGAAAATGTTGTTCATTGTCTGATCTTTTAGACGGCTGGTAGAGGCAAAACTATAGATTGGAATCAGAGAGAGGAGGGCGGAAGGGGCTATGACAGACAGAGATTAGGACAGACCGTTTGCAAACACACGGCAGAGGGAAAGAGAGAGAGAGAGAGAGAGAGAGAGAGAGAGAGAGAGAGAGAGAGAGAGAGAGAGAGAGAGAGAGAGAGAGAAAGAGAGAGAGAGAGAGAGAGAGAGAGAGAGAGAGAGAGAGAGAGAGAGAGAGAGAGAGAGAGAGATCAATACCAACCAATGGGGCAACGGGACGATTTCTACCGATCAGTTTTACCGCCTCTCACTGTGTCAGCGTAGGAATTGCTCCAGGGGCGTGAAAGGTACCGTCGTAGCAACTTCCTCTGCCACAAGCAGATATAGTTCACGTTTTACCACACCGGTTGATATCGGCAAATATCTTCTTGCACTGTCGACTTCCGGTTGATTTCTCCCTTCGTGATTGACATCAAATATCGTGTGTTGTGTTGTGTTAATTTCGAAGAATTGTTCTCGAGTGTACTTTGAAAAATGCTTGGTGAATTTGAATTTTGTGTAAGTGATACGGAGACTCAGATGTCATATCCTTTCATTATTTGCAGTGAAAGATATGTCCCGTGAATATAATCTCTGGTGGGCATATGAGTGAGAGCGAAAGTAGGTCGTTCGCGCTCTCTCAATTTTGAGAATTTTGCATTTTAATCCAAGCTTCCTCAGGTAAGGCAACGTTGCTTTTCTCTCCAGAATTTGAAAATCCAAAAACAAATGGACTGCTAAAGTTCTAAAATCACGAATAAAAAAAACAAGAATGGTAACCGAATTAGACCTTTTTGAATACATCGGTCCAATGGCCTTTATAGGGAACAGGGAGACAGACAAATAAATGAAGTGAAAACTTATCTGAGAAAGCCTTTAGTCTTTCGCAGTATACTAGTATGGTCATACCGAGCCATCAATATGATTAAAACTACACATCACACAATACTTGTCCATTATAAAGGCCCTCGTCTTGTTTTGTCACAGTCCTATTCTTTTTTTTATTTATTCCAGAATTTAAAGCCAAGAACCATGCTAAAGCACTATGATGCCTGGTGCATGCACATCATTGAGAGTTGCAAAAGGATAGACGTATCACAAGGTTCTGTCCGTCCTGTGCACACCGTGTAGAACATGATATACTGTTCAAAAAAAGAAACGCATAGCTTGTAATATTTGGTTAATTTAGTTATATGGCTACAAGGATATCCACCAAACTGCAGAAAATGTTTATCTGGTCGTCGACATTTCGTCCATTGCCACAAGTGAGCTCTGCACGTGACGCATGCGTTATCAGTGGCTACAATGTCAAAATTGCTCATTTGGCATGACCACTCGTCATGCTTCAGTGTAATCTCGTGAAACTCGGGGAATATTGAGCTCTCACCATGTCTTCCAAAACCCATAAAAGCGGATTGTTCGCCACAAAGAAATCAGACGACAATTCAGCGACGAAAGATGGCCCGATTGAGCAGAGAAGACCGCCAAATTGCATTGGGTCGTTTACAAGCAGGCCAAAGTCAAAGTGCAATCGCCAGGCACTTCCACGTGTCCCAGAGCACCATCAGTAGACTCTGGGTCAGGTTTCAAGCCACTGGCTCCGTTGCTGACTTGCCACGAGCGGGAAGACCAAGGGCGACAACTGCTGCTCACGACCGCTTCATACGGCTCCGCCACCTCCGGAATCGTTTCCTGTCGGCCTCATCTTCTGTCCAGGCTCTCCCCGGCTCTCCCCGGGCCACACCGATTATCGGACCAGACCGTGCGGAACCGCCTGCATGAAGCTGGTTTGAGAGCTCGCAGACCTCACAGAGGAGCTGTCCTCACCCGCCGCCATCGCCAGAACCGAGTGCAGTGGGGCAACCAGCACCTTCGCTGGACCGTCCGGAATCACTGGAGACACGTGTGGTTCAGCGACGAGTCCTACTTCCTGCTCCAGCGACATGATGGTCGGAGGAGGGTCTACCGGAGAGTAAACGAACGTTACGCGCCCAACTGTGTGGATGAGGCACCCGTTCATGGTGGTGGAGGCGTCATGGTGTGGGGGGCGATCAATACCGCTGGAAGGAGCACCCTGGTGCACGTCCAAGGGCGCATAACTGCCCAGCGATACGTGGAGGAAATTCTGCGCCCACACGCCCTTCCTCTTCTGGCTGACCAGGATGCCATATTCCAACAGGACAACGCTCGCCCGCACACAGCACGACTCACCACCCAGTTCCTGACCGACCACCATGTCCAGGTGCTTCCCTGGCCATCCATGTCGCCAGACATGAACCCGATAGAACACCTCTGGGATGAATTGGACAGACGTGTGCGCAGGCGAGAAGAAGCGCCGGCAAATCACCGCGATCTATTGCAGGCACTTCAGGAGGAGTGGGACACCATCCCACAGCAATATATCCGGCATCTGATCCAGTCCATGCCCAGAAGGTGCCGGGCAGTTGTTGCTGCTCAAGGCAGTCACACCCCCTACTGACTTGACAGCCTCGGCACCCAATCGTATTGATTGACTGATTGATTTGAAGATGCAAATGAACTGTGTGTGCATTCAACTGTGTCCATACCAAATTTCAAACAAATAATCTAAATATTGGATTTTCTGTTAATTTTTTCGAAAAATAAAACAAATTTGGCAAGTAGCAACTATGCGTTTCTTTTTTTGAACAGTATAGATCCGTCTGGGATTTTGTATTCATGGGATTATATGGAGCATTACTTGGACACATACCACTAATCTATATTCTTGCTGCTATCCGTGCTGATTGGGAATTAATTGCTGAATTAATATTTGTATATGCCTCGCATGTCATTCTGCAAATTAAAACAAAAGAAAACACACACTCTGCACAGAAAGCAGCCAAGTTGCAGATGTTTGATATGAGCCCAAATGGAACGATGCTCATATCCCATGTACAAGCTTTCATAGATCATTCTGTGGTGTTTTACACCATGGTTTACTCAGGAAGGAACACATCTTAGATGTAAAACCTGAAGAAAAAGTTCACTTCAGCTACTTCCGTTCATCTGCCAAAACATCTTTCCACCGTCAGCATCCTTCGATCTCTCTCCGCCTCCCGTTCAGTTTGTATCTCGCTGACGTTGACCGATCCATGTTAATTGCCTCACCCTGAACAAGTCAGTGGTCCTCAGGGGCGGATCAGTTGCTTTGTAAGGGGGGGTGCACTTTGAATTGAAAATGAATGTGATGGGCGCGAAGCGCCCGAATTTGCTGGGGGGTTCGGGGGCATGCCCCCCCGGAAACCGGAAAAAATTTTGGCCCTAAGAAGCAAAATGGTGCCATCTGGTGCCATTTGAACTTAGAAATGGTCATAGAATCAGCTTTCCAAATTTTTTTATTTTTTATTTTTTGCTGGAGGGGGGGTGCACCTGCACCCTGTGCACCCCCCCCTCGTCCGCCCCTGGTCTTGGGGACAGTCCGCTGTGATAAACCGGCAACTGTCCACGACGTACTTATCTTGACCGTGTCGATGTCAGAGATGAGGACAATGGGTACACGGGGGCCGGTATAGCTATCAGTGGGTAGCGACCAGACTTTTAATCCGCGTTCCACGGGTTCGAAGCCGGGCCGAGATGAAAAGGGGTAAACTTTATGTGCGAACGGTATCCATGTTCCACCACCGTGTAACCTCTTTGGCACGTAATTAGAAGAGGTCGATCGTTCATCTAGAACTGTAGGTGGCTGATAGATGGTTCTGGGTTTTTAACGTCCCAACCTGTTTAACTATGCGGGACCGAGAAGGCTGATTACACAAAACCACGATCACATCTGGGAAGCGCGACTCTGTTGCTGCTAGCTTTCCACCGGGAGGATATGTGACCCACATTTTTCAACGATTGGACAATAAAGCAATGACAATGAAGTGAAAGGAAGTGCTAAATAGGTCAAACAAAATTCAGTCAATTAGGACAAAAGATGTGTCCCAAAACAAAGAAGGGACGATGAAAGAAATATATTGCAGAGGGATAGGTTGGTTATTATTCTTTACTTGCAGAGTGATAGGGATGGTCAGTGGCGGAGTGTGTGCAGCGGGACACATCGGCGGAGCGAGATTCTACAGTCTGCTACCACTTTAGGCGCTGCGTCATACAGGATTTACACGATATTGAGACCGCAATTGACAGTATGGTACGCAAAGAGGATAAGTTGTTAAGTACTTTATTTTTTATTTTTTATTAAAATCATTGAAAAATAGAGTCTTGACTAGTAGAAAGAACAGAATGTTATACCAAAGCAATTTGCAGTGTGAATAACATGGACACTGTATCTTTAACAAATTCGAAAACGACTGAAAGATTATAACTTTGAAATGGTTCCACCGTTTCAGCCTGATCTATAGTCTAAAAGATTAAAACTTGAAAAAGTAGGGGATGTGGGGGCTTGGTTTTTTTTTTATATCGATTATTATAAAAGAAAACACCTGCCGACAGTTAGATTGTGTATGTGTTTGTTTGTTTGTGATAGCACTGTGTGAAATTGAAGTCCGCCAACATATTTATGTCCATAAAAACACACTTGTGGGTTTTTCACTTGTGCTCCTTTAGACGATGACATTATTATCTTGCCATTGTAAAAGCCTGGATAAACTCGTGTTCAAACCAACCGTTGACATTTTAAACTCTTTGATTGTTTAGAAGTTGTTTCAGTACAGGAGCTAGCAGGGTTAAGAAGCGTATAAAGCCATGACAGCAGTGGCTGGCACATTCACAGACATGTTCAACGGATCATCTGATAGCATAGTCAAGTGACAGAAAATGGCTGCATGTTAAAGAGGGAACAAATGAAAAAAAAATGACTGGACCATTCACAGACACCCGATAACATTGACAATCTTGGAAAATGGGTGTATGTTGAAGAGGAAAACGGAAAAGTGATCGAAAGCGGTTTGACTTTTGAAACAAAGAGTACGAGGGATAGATGTTTATAAGGTGTCGGGGTGGTGTGCGGTGGTGCGGGTGGAGATGGGGGTTAGGGTTTTAGGAGGAGAGGGGGTTAGTATTGTCAACCAAGACTAGCGTATATTTAAGGGACAATAGGATAAGTACTTTATAAGCAGTTTATTTAATCTGACAGAAAAGATGGATGCATTTGGGGAAAGAGAAACAAATGTGTAAGCGGTTTTAACATTATTGAACGAAAAGAAGTTCGGCTTGTTGGAAAAAAAGAGAACAAATATATGTGAGCTTCTAAAAAAAAAGAAAGAAAAAAAAGATAGATACATGTTTAATGCCAACAAAAATAACAAAAAAGAAAAGAAAAGGAAGAGTGATTTGTAATCAGTCCTGAAAACTTTCAAAGAAAAAAAGTAGAAGCATGTTAGGGAGGTGAACAAACCGAAAAGAAGAGCTTTGAAACCCTAAGGGGGAAAGAGACGGGAAAGACATACCTGCTTATGTACGATATAGCCTTTGCAGTCTCAGAGGCGAATTTCCCTTTCGTCTTTCTCTCTCTGTCCTTTAAGATTGAGATTAAAGACAATTTGTGTCGGAAGGTGTCTGCAGAGGAGCGTGTTTATTGCAACATACAGACAGTTTAGTGCTCCCAGCACCCCTGGTGAGACAAGTACAAGACTGCCCCAGTGGGAAGAGAAACCAACATTTTGTCTGCGACCAGCGCATTACGTGCAAGCATGTTTCGGGACACAGTGACACTGCAAAAAAGCGAGTATAGCTTCTCCAGCAGTTATTAGAGAAACGATATTAAGCCTGCATTTTGAAGTAGTGTATAGACTGTGAAACTTCGTGAAGAAAAGCGACTGAAATGTCTTCACGAATTATTGGACTTTTGGGTTGAAATGTTCAGTTGTGATGCAACATATATGGAAAAAAGTAACCCTGAGGAAAAAGCAAGTGCAATGCCCTCAATAGTGACCAATTAACTGTATGTGTTTTTTTTTTACCCGTAAAGGAAACAGTGACACTGGCGAAAGGCAATTGAAATGTTTCTCTAACAGTAGTTCCATGCAGTATAGTATTGTCAACGTCATAAGATTATAACGGTTACACTAAAGTAATCGACTGAAAATTCTTCGATATGTTGTTGGGAAAACCTTGGGATTTTACCTTGCAACTTTAGTTACTGTAGACTACGTACATATAAGAAGTAAAGAAAAGTGATTGACATTTCTATAACGGCGAAAAGACAACTTGGATTTTCATTTTTCTGTGAAATAAAGTACCCATGGAGTAAAAGCCTGGATTCAAACGTCACTTCCTGCTGGACGTCTGCTCGGTAAGTACATACAATGAAAGCCATGTTTTCTATCTTGCATTGTTTTGTGACTATGTGTGATTTTGAAAAGTTACAACCGAGCTGTTATCTGTAATTGTTTTGTCAAAGCTATTCACCTTCCTGGAAGCATATGACGATTCATGTTATGCATTAACTGTTGATGATTCCTAATTTCATATTTAAATACAAGTATTACGTTTTCACTGGTCACATGACGAAATTGAAACTAACCATTGGTCAAACAGGCACCCTATATCAATTGATATATCGCAGGAAGTCGTCATAGCCTAAGTGATATTGTGCAGGAAGTGAGTCATCAGTTACGGGTACC
>NC_090254.1:30764183-30811683 GCF_037325665.1 Littorina saxatilis
TCCTGTCTGCCATGAGCTGACCTCGTCTGCCTTAGCGTTATGTCATACTTTAGTCGCAATAAAAGACTTTGGGACCAAAAAAAGTGACAGAGGGAAAAGACAAATAAAAACAAACAAACACCACTATGCAGATATATCACAGCCAAGGAAGGAGGGATAGTGGGGTTGGGGGGGGGAGGGGGGAGGGGGGGGGAGAAAGGCGACGGAGGGAGGGGCGGGGTGATGAAGGAATGTGGAGGGGTTTTGGTGGAGTCGATGAAGTCTGTTGGTTTGAATTGCTGTTGTTTTAGTGTTTATAACTGTATGTTAATTTCATGGAAATATTAACAGACTAAACCAATTGCGTGTCTTCGCGATGTTACAAATATCACATATAAAAGTGTTGAATCCAGTGTGTTTAGCGCGGAGCACAAACAGTATTACAGTCCTTTCTTTGTGTATTTCAGCTGATGCATGGCTATTCGCTGCGATGGCTCAGCACTTTCTTCCACCACTCCGACCTCTCCATTCCGTCTCTTCTTTTTCTACGGAGTCGCAGATGTTTATCGTCGTAGTGTCCACATCATGTTTACAGTTCTGTGCAGTACCAAGAGAATTTTGGATTTCTAGATTGTCTTTGATTCACAAATGCGCAATGCCTTTATTAGCCCCATTTTGGCTTTGAAATGTGTTTGAAGACTGATTGAACAGCGGTATTAGAGACTAAGGTTAATCTTTTTTCTGTCGTTTGTTCGTCTTCAAAGCACATACCGGCTTTTTATTTTGACCCCTCGTGTTTGCCAGGGCCTTAAATATTCCACAACCAGTCAGTTAAGTTTTCTTTTGATCTCACTTTGATGAAAAGTGTCACTGACTTCTAGGCCAATCTATCGTCCTCTGTACTGATCTTCAAGGCGTGGGGTTTTATTTTACCTTTGAACGGCACTGGCTTTGTTCTTGTTGTTCTGACCGTCGCGATGAGTGTCTACCGCTTTTCAAGTATTATACATCAGGATCACGAAATCAGATCGCCGCCATGAATAATTGATTTGTTTTGAAACTAAAAGTGTCCGTCCTTCTGGCTCTCTTTCTCCTTAATTCCGTGTCTCTCTGTCTGCAGGCTGGGACGGACACGGGTCAGCTTCATGCACAAAAACAGACGGTATCCATGTCCCGCCCCGTGTCACTGCTGTGGCACGAAAAACAACTAATCGTCTGTCAGAAGCGCAGGTGGCACCTAGATTACACCTGAGCACGCGCACACCTGGGTAGCGCGACTCTGGTTACTGGTAGCTTTCTGTTCGTAGGAATTAAGTGATCCGATTTTCTCAGGAATGGGGCAATCAACTAAGGAAATTGAAATGAAAAAGATTAAATTTTGTATTTGTGTCTGTGTAGCTGCCTCTGTCTCTGTATTAGTGTCTGTACCTATTCCCTCTGTCTCCATCTCTGTCCGTCGCCCCTAATCTGTCACTCCTGATTCTTCGTTCTCTCAGTCCGTCTAACAGTAAAAGTTGTATGAAAGCTTACAATCTGTGAAGCTGCATGGGCGGGCCGAAGAAATTGCATTAACGAGATGTACAAACGGAAAAACATATCACCGTGCCCTTTAGCCTTTAAGTACCGCAGTTAAGAAACTGAATGAACCTGATATAAATCCAGATTGATCGGTCGACAGAGTGGCATTCTAGTGTACCAAAATGACCGACAGACCGACTCAATGACTGACTAGCTGGTTGGCTGACAGACTACATATGCAGCTCAATAAACACATTCTGGTTTTAATCGGTGACTTTTGTCTCTATAGCCCCCATGTTCGTAATGGCGTTCGATCAAAAGTGAATCTCTATAATCCGCTGAGCACAAAAGCGTGCAAGCCATTGTTGCGGGCACAAGCGGCCAGGAGATTCTGCCTTCAGAAATATGAAAGCGTTCCCAGATTCCCACAGCTTTGAGTAATGAAACCTGTCAGATGCCTTTTCAGCGCTATGCGCGAGATAATGGAATATGCGATCAGGCTTAATGTATCTGTCACCAGTAAACCTGCTTTCATCTCTGACTGCTGTTTGGGGCTTGTTCTATTAGTTTTCTGTCTTTTTTTCCTTATGTTTCCATAACAAGTGATTTGACGGTTACATAAGCTGTGAGATCGGACGGATGTAAAAGCTGAGAATGCTATTTTTTCTACAGGCATGCTCTGTCTCTTTCTATCTGTCTGTCTATCTAGGTGTCTGCCTGTCTGTCTGCCTGTCTGTCTTTCTGTCTGTCTCTTTCACTCTAAACAAAAGTGTTCCACTCCTGAACACCCTTTGTGTAACCACTTCTGAACACCCTTTTAGTAGAACACTTTTGGAACACATAAAGTGTTATATACACAAAAAAGTGTTCTAAAAGTTACTGAAGATGCTAAAGGATAACACATTGAGAACACTTTATGTGTTCCAAAAGTGTAGAAATGTGTTCACCCTAACACTTTAAGTGTTCAGCCTAAATCTTTAAGTGTTCACAAAGTGTTCTCAAAGTGTTATACAATTTAGAGTGTTGCTTATCCGAAGGCAGTAAACACAACAGCACTGTGACGCAACAATCAAATCAAGGCCATACACAAACATATATACATAACAAAAACAACATAGAATCAATTTCTACAAAACAGCCCCAAGAATAGGAAGAAGCAATATTTTACGGAAACTAAAAGAAGAAGTAAATAAAGAAATTAAAGAAAAAAAGTAAATGAAAATAAGAAAGAAAGAAAGGTAGAAAGAAAGAGAGAAAGAAAGAAAGAAAGAAAGAGATAAAGAAAGAAAGAAAGAACGAGAGAAGGAAAATGAACAGTCACATTGACCGCCATCATCACCTTATCCACCACATACCCCCCCCCCCCCCCTCACACACACTTCCCCAACGGCCTCTAAACCCACAAAACACCAAGTCCCATCCAAACCTAACACCACAACCTTCTTCGTGACTCTAAACCTTCCCTGCTTTGGCGAAATCATGCAGTTCGTATGGCAGCCAGCGACCAACATGAAGATAAAGAAAAGAGAGAGGAGGAATCACTTTGCAAGCTAAACACATCCTTCTAATATCGTTTCGGAGAACCGGAGGCAATCAAGCACAAATGTCATGCTTGACTTGATCCAGGTCTTGACATCCGGGCAACCAGGTTGTGGTACGCGAGCAGAGTAGGGACTCTTTTGTGAATGGAGAGCATGTTTTGTTGTTGGGGTTGGTAAAGTGGTGGATTGAGGGAGCAGTGTAGTTGGGGTTTATGGGTGGGATGGGGTGAGGTGGGGTAAGTATGTGTGATGTGTGAGTGTGTTTGTTTGCGTGCCTTTGTGAATGTGTGTGTGTGTGTGTGTGTGTGTGTGTGTGTGTGTGTGTGTGTGTGTGTGTGTGTTTGTTTGTTTGTTTGCGTGCCTTTGTGAATGTGTGTGTGAGAGAGAGAGAGGGAGGGAGAGAGAGAGGAGAGAGAGACAGATCTAGTGAGATAGAGAGAGAGGGAGAGAGAGAGAGAGAGAGGGGGAGAGAGAGAGAGAAAAGTAGAAAGAGAGAGTGAGAGAGAGAGGGGGAGAGAGAGGGATGGAGAGAGAGAGAGAGAGAGAGAGGGGAGAGAGAGGAGGAGTGAGAGAGAGGGGGGGAGAGAGAGAGGAGAGAGAGAGAGATCTAGTGCAGTGAGATAGAGAGAGTGAGAGAGGGGGCGGGGCTAAGCAAACTCCTGCGCAGTTCCTGTAGGCATACCTAAAGCGAATGAAGAAGGAAAAGACATAGAAAAAAGATAAGAAAATAGGAAAAGGAAGAAACTAAAAGCGCGTAAACTCATTTTCGTTTTGAAGGCAGTTTCTATGCACTGAAAGCGTCTGGCTTGCTTTGGCATATACGAGGAAAAGTTATTGTCATCATTTTCACGAGTTTTCATTCACAAGCACCTGGGAAATAAATCTCATGTTCCCCGGGGAATAAATCCCCGGTTACCATAGTTGCAGGAAGCCCTATTACATGGATAATCAAAAGCAAACCCAATAGAAACGCTCAAGGATTCTTCGGCTCTTTTCATTGGCGTTTCCCCAGACCTAAACAGACGGCAAGACACTGCTTTGCAAAGTTCCAAAATCCAACTGGCAAACTGGCAAAAGTAAACAAAAAAACAAAACTACTTCAATAAATTCGTCACAAACAAATGAAACCTACCGATATGTTATGTCTTCTTACAAAGTCATGGAGTGCGTGTATCTGTGTTTCGATACACAGACGTTCGGAGAAACACGAACGTCAAGTTCAAGTAAAACGACACCTGACACACACATTTTGACCCGTGCACAAGACGTTGTATCGATAAACGAAGCACAAGTAAGAAACAATAATAAAAAGCAAAGAAAATAGCAACACGATATGCAAACATCTAACAAAGCCGAGCAAGCAGAATGACAGGTCCAATGAAAAACAAAGAGGTACCGAGTCAGAAACAAGATCGCGATTCTTTCCTTCGCTGCACGACGCAAATCTTCTGTGACCTTTGACCAAACGTAGCTTCCACATTCGATCACCGTGCTCAGCTTAATATTTACAACAGAAAGCCGAGGGGGTGGAATACCGAGATGAACCTACAGAAATGTGCATCCTCAAACCTGACATAATCATCCCAACTCATTTAATGAACTCAAAAACGCAGAAAGTTGCTTTTACACGCCATCTTTGATTGCCAGTGGTTATCAAACCGGGACCCGTGTGGTTATCAGCACGGGACCCGTGTTTCTAAGCATGGCTCCCTGGGTTGATTGTGCACTTGTTTTCTCACTACCAAAATGATGACAAAAACGATGTTTGATGGTTTGTTGACAGACCAGCTTTTTTGTCGGTCCTCGGGGGGTATTGTCTTTTGTTTCATATTTATTGACCAAGGCCGAAATATCGACTTTTGTTTCATATTTATTGACCGCGGCCTTCGACCTTGGTCAATAAATATGAAACAAAAGACGATATGCTCCCCCTCGGACAGACAAAAAAGCTGGTCTGTCAACAACCCATCAAACATCTTATAGTGTCGCACAGATGGTGGCTTTCGTATTTGCTAGAAAACTACGTCTTACATTTCAATAAAAAGAAATAGAAAACTACGTCTTACCTCAGTTTTACCGGGACTACTGATGAAATGAAGCAGGACATTTGTTTTGCCCCATTCGAACTTGCTATGCCATGAAAGGCACACATCTTTGCTATCTTGCTGAGTTTTTGGATCGAAGATTTCTTTTACAGAGGTCACGTGACCGCCTCCCAAATAAGGGTACCCCAAAATCGACCTGACAAAAACGTATGGTACCAATTAAAAAATTGAGAAAAAAAATCAGAATAGGCATAACTTGGGAACTTCGAAATACGAGGAGAAATTCAAACCAATTTCCAAACCAGCTAGATCAGGTTGTTTTGTTTTGCTATCTTGCGTATTTCATGTGTTATGCTATTCCCACTGAAGAAAATGTCGATCGCATGAGTGGTTGAAAACGGGAGATTTTTGTGTCAAATTTAAGGTGCATCATGACAAAAAGCGCTGCATTTCAGTATTTGACTTGGATTGCTTTGAAACTTTTAGCATCTCATGATAACCAAGTTAAGTGCCTTTCATCGCATAGAAAGTTTGAATGAAATGACACGGGAATGAATGTTTTTGTTGGGCTGCAAATAATCGGTGCAATAGTTAATTTTGCCGAGTTTATATTGAATAGGAGGAAACAGCTAGGATGAGAAGGACACGTACAAGCTATAAACTACACCGAAAAAGATTAAAAAAAAGAAAGAAACATAAAGACACAGAACAGTGAGGAGCCAAACATTTTTTGGACAATCGACCAGCAAACAAAAATGTACTCCAATTTCTTTTTCTTCAACGTCCGTGTTATTTCTTCCACCAGTCCATATATAGGGGCGGAAAATGCTTTTCCGAGCAATCGGAGATGAGATGTTTTTGGAAACCTTGTCAATCGACTGTCAACAGAAGTCGTCCAATCATTCCGCAGTGTTTTGTTTTATTGTTTGATGAACTGCATTGTGGGTGTTATTCCTTATTTGAAGTAGTTTTGGGATTTTATTTTTAAGAAGGACTTTTATCAAATTTATGCGAAGAGAAACGAAAGAAGAAAAGAAGACACTAAGAAAGAAGAGCGTGAAGCACCAACACGAAACAAAAGTAAAGAAAGAAAGTACAGAACAAAGACAAGAGACAGATACGGCTATGAAAGATGTGCAAAAACACACACACACGCACACAAACACACACCGACACACAAATACCCCCCACCCCACACACACACACACACACACACACACACACACACACACACACACACACGCACACGCACATTGATCCTATGCTCCCGTTCACTTCGTATATATGTTACAGTTAATCTGTGAAACCAGGGAATACGTGTATTATCTAGGTAATACATGAATTAACTGACGGAAAAAAACAGTTAATTCGTGTATTACCTAAAATAGTTTAGTTAATACACGTATTCCCTGATTTCACAGATTAACTGCAACATATACTGTTCAAAAAAAGAAACGCATAGTTGCTACTTGCCAAATTTGTTTTATTTTTCGAAAAAATTAACAGAAAATCCAATATTTAGATTATTTGTTTGAAATTTGGTATGGACACAGTTGAATGCACACACAGTTCATTTGCATCTTCAAATCAATCAGTCAATCAATACGATTGGGTGCCGAGGCTGTCAAGTCAGTAGGGGGTGTGACTGCCTTGAGCAGCAACAGCTGCCCGGCACCTTCTGGGCATGGACTGGATCAGATGCCGGATATCTTGCTGTGGGATGGTGTCCCACTCCTCCTGAAGTGCCTGCAATAGATCGCGGTGATTTGCCGGCGCTTCTTCTCGCCTGCGCACACGTCTGTCCAATTCATCCCAGAGGTGTTCTATCGGGTTCATGTCTGGCGACATGGATGGCCAGGGAAGCACCTGGACGTGGTGGTCGGTGAGGAACTGGGTGGTGAGTCGTGCTGTGTGCGGGCGAGCGTTGTCCTGCTGGAATATGGCATCCTGGTCAGCCAGAAGAGGAAGGGCGTGTGGGCGCAGAATTTCCTCCACGTATCGCTGGGCAGTTATGCGCCCTTGGACGTGCACCAGGGTGCTCCTTCCAGCGGTATTGATCGCCCCCCACACCATGACGCCTCCACCACCATGAACGGGTGCCTCATCCACACAGTTGGGCGCGTAACGTTCGTTTACTCTCCGGTAGACCCTCCTCCGACCATCATGTCGCTGGAGCAGGAAGTAGGACTCGTCGCTGAACCACACGTGTCTCCAGTGATTCCGGACGGTCCAGCGAAGGTGCTGGTTGCCCCACTGCACTCGGTTCTGGCGATGGCGGCGGGTGAGGACAGCTCCTCTGTGAGGTCTGCGAGCTCTCAAACCAGCTTCATGCAGGCGGTTCCACACGGTCTGGTCCGATAGTCGGTGTGGCCCGGGGAGAGCCTGGACAGAAGATGAGGCCGACAGGAAACGATTCCGGAGGTGGCGGAGCCGTATGAAGCGGTCGTGAGCAGCAGTTGTCGCCCTTGGTCTTCCCGCTCGTGGCAAGTCAGCAACGGAGCCAGTGGCTTGAAACCTGACCCACAGTCTACTGATGGTGCTCTGGGACACGTGGAAGTGCCTGGCGATTGCACTTTGACTTTGGCCTGCTTGTAAACGACCCAATGCAATTTGGCGGTCTTCTCTGCTCAATCGGGCCATCTTTCGTCGCTGAATTGTCGTCTGATTTGTGTGTGGCGAACAATCCGCTTTTATGGGTTTTGGAAGACATGGTGAGAGCTCAATATTCCCCGAGTTTCACGAGATTACACTGAAGCATGACGAGTGGTCATGCCAAATGAGCAATTTTGACATTGTAGCCACTGATAACGCATGCGTCACGTGCAGAGCTCACTTGTGGCAATTGACGAAAGGTCGACGACCAGATAAACATTTTCTGAAGTTTGGTGGATATCCTTGTAGCCATATAACTAAATTAACCAAATATTACAAGCTATGCGTTTCTTTTTTTGAACAGTATATATACATTTTGGAAAGCAATCTCAAGTAGCGTTATTTTTAAGTGTGACTGACATTATTTTTTAGTCTGGCTCCGAAATGCATTGACCAATTGGTGAAAGGCGCTGACGTGATTGCATGACAGGATTTCCCGACCAAGAATTCCCCACGGATTTTGAGGCTTGACAGATTTAGTTCGGGACGACAACGCTCTACGGCCGGTTTATTATATAGATGGAAGCAAGCGGTACAAAACGGGCGTTAACCGAGCCAATGCAGGGGGATACCAACGTGTAGATAGTATACCTGTGGAAGTCCTTATATCATTTATAAACGCTTGTGTGAGGGCCAACAGTGAGTTCACCTTTTTTTCTTACAAAGTTAAGTTTGAGAGAAAGGACAAAACCTCGTTTAAGAAAGAACAATAACTTCTTTTTTTTTTTAATCTTTGTAAGGTTGTATTTATTTCTGAGGTCATTTAGCCGAGACACGCATTTTGATTTAAAATTATTTGAGCCAAAGTATTGCATATAATTATTTGAAATGTGGGACATACACATGGTTGACGGTATAATGGAAGGTGCATTTGATGGTTGATAACGCTCTCTTGGAGAGACAACCCAACCAAGACGGTGTACGGAGAGCTTGAGCGTTATCCGAACAATATTCTCCGCTCCTTGAAATATTGGATTAGGATTTCGAAAATGGAAGACAACCGAAACAAGAAAGTAGAATGTTGATGGCAATGGAAACAAATCATACGAAATGTTTGGCATTCTATTTAAAGAGTGTGCTATGCATTAATTGTTTGTATTATTGAGCATGGTTACAGGAAACTGTTGAAAGAGAAAACAAATTCTTAAGCAATCCAAATGTAGCCAAGTGCACTTCGCTACCCTAAACACTCTAATCATCGCATAGCGAAACAGCCTTGTGTACAGTACAAACGGGATCACCCACCCCATAGCAGACGATACGATGATGCGCGCGCACCTTGCCGGCGCAAATTCTAACAAGAAATTCAGTTGATCCCAGGATCAACACGGGCCGAAACATTGACAATATCAAAGAAACAGGAAGTTGTACACCTGTTGGTACAGGTAAACAAAATAATAGTGTTGATGTGTCCTGTTAAATTGTCTTTTCGGCGTTTGTACATAAATGGGAGATAACAACTATCGCAATATCAAGGAAGAAGATTGTTGTGAAAGTAATGCAATAATGAATAAGAGCTCAATAATGAATAAGACCTATTGGCTTAACAGAAAGGAAGAAGGCTACTGTACCTTTATGGAAGTGATGCAATAATACTGGTATTGGTGACAGAAATATGTTTTCCACTAAGAAACCGATCGATCAACCAAGGAACCAAAAGACAGAGCGAGCGATAGACGTTGCAACAGGTAGGAATGGTATTGTTTTTGGTCTGAATGAGCGTCATACAGTGTAGAAGGGAAAGTAGTAAAAGTAGTTATAAATAGAAATGAATGAAATCAAAGTGTATGATGCAAATAACTTTATTTAAAATTATCACTGAGTCACAAAATAATAAAGCAAGAAAGAATACAGTGTTAGTGAAACTGTTGTAAATGGCAAAATGCTGTTGCCATGAATACACATTTGAATGCTAGTAATGTAGCACCAATATATGACCCATTGTCACACTTAAACGAAGCTCTGGCTGACTTTGTTGAGGATGTGGCCAGGTTTCCTGGGAGGGCAGTAGTCAATGTAAAAGACTATTTCTTTGAAAAAACATATACCATCTAAAGAATGGAAGTAGACTTGATCCGACAACATTTGTGTTGGCCATTGTACCAATCATGAAGTACACGATTTTTTGCTGTCACTGTCTTTTCCCCAGTAAATTTTCGAGTCAGGCGGACCTTTGACCCAGTACATTTCCCGGTAACAGCCATGCAATTCCAGGAAGCGCTGTTGTGTTGAGGCCTTGTTAAGGTTAATTTTTTTCCAAAAAATACTTGTTGAAGTTATTATTATTATTATTATTATTATTATTATTATTATTATTATTATTATTATTATTATTATTATTATTATTATCATATTATGTTGAAGTAACACGCCGTACAAGCCGTTACGCTGAATGCGTGGAGGTGTCGGGGGCGGGGGGGGGGGGGGGGGGTGGAGAGAGAGTTGACTCTGATATCTATGAGGCCCTGTAAGCGTTACAGACGGTTTCGATTTCGGTTTCGAAGGAAGGGAGACAAACCACAGCACGTCTTCAACAGGTTGATTTCTTCCCTTCTAGTGCAGGAATAAAAAATATTTATACGCAAATTGTTAGCAGATGTTAAGATTTTAAGTACAACAATGTTAAAATAGATGCATTTTTTCACATAAAAAATACACATGTTATTGTTTGTTTGAAAGACCCTGGTAAAAATAGACAACAAACTTTCAAGTTTGAAAAGAAAGTACTTTTTGTGTTGTCCGTTTGTGATAAAGTTCACCTGTGCTCTACAATGTCTCCCAAACTGACGACTATATTTTGTACTCATTTACATTCGACAGTGGTAGTCTATGAACTCATACACATGTTTTTGTTAGAATTCAAGTTCTTGTGACACACTTCTTCTTGTTCATTTCCTGTGCCTGTGATTTGTTTGAGCACATTGTGAGGTATTTGACCACAGACTACAAACGGAAACAAAGAACGAAAAACAAAAATAAAAACATGCACCACCAAAGAACACTCGCTGGGGAAAATCAAATTACAAAACTTCGAAAGCACTCACGAGAAACGCGCAAATTCGCAATCACTCCAAGTTCTTATAAAAAACGCTGGCGCTGGACCCGAGTACTCTTCAGTGCCCGTATGCTTGTGGGGGAAGTTCGCGATAACCCCCGAAGTTTTGAGTGACATCGGAAGAACTTGCCTCACTTTCGTATGCATGGGCCGGAAGAAAGGCTTACTTCGAAGCAAAGCGAGGAAGTAATTAATGGTAGTTTGCGACAACTTCCTACGTTTTGAGCGACATCGGAAGTACATCCTCAATTTCGCATGCATGGGACGGAAAAAGTGCTTACTTTTGAAGCAAGCGAGGAAGTAAGTGAGGGTAATTGTACTACAGCGAAACCCAGGAGTAAACACGCTGCTTCCAAAGTTTCTCAGTGCAAAATACCAGGGCTTTTCTTCGGTTTTTCATAAAAAAACGATCTAACGCAAATGAAAGTCCCAAAAAGAGAAAATAGAAAGAAAAGTCGTATCTCGTGCGTGCATTTCGTGTAAATTTCCCTGAATACAAACCTGAGTTGCCAGCTTTGACTTTTGTTCGTTCTGGGTCACTGGCCACCACTCTTAAAATTTCATCCCCGCTTATAGGAGGGGGTGTTTCTATGTAAATGGGCGTCTTTGTGTGCATGTGTGAGTGTGTGTTTGTGTGAGAGTGTGCGTGTGCGTGTGTGTGTGTGGGTGTGTGTGTGTGTGTGTGTGTGTAGGTTCACACTGTTCATTCATTCATTCGTTTGCAGTGCACACGCGCACATGTGTGTGTGGGGGGGTGGGGGGAGGGGGTGTGTTTGTGTGTGTGTGTGTGTGTGTGTGTGTGTGTGTGTGTGTGTGTGTGTGTGTGTGCGTGCGTGTGCGTGTGTGTGAAAGTGCCTGTGCGTGCGTGCGTGCGGGTATAATTGTGCGTTTGTTTGTGTGCGCGTGCGTGCGTGTGTGTGTGTGTGTGTGTGTATGTGTGTGTGTTTCGGATGAGACGAAACACCGAGGTCCCTTCGTGTACACTACATTGGGGTGTGCTCGTTAAAGATCCCACGATTGACAAAGGGGTTTTTCCTGGCAAAATTGTATAGGCAAAGATACAAATGTCCACCAAATACCCGTGTGACTTGGAATAATAGGCCGTGAAAAGTAGGATATGCGCCGAAATGGCTGCGATCTGCTGGCCGATGTGAATGCGTGACGTATTGTGTGAAAAAAATTCCATCTCACACGGCATAAATAAATCCCTGCGCCTTGAATATGTGCGCGATATAAATTGCATAAAAAAAAAAATAAAAAAAATCCCTGCGCTTAGAACTGTACCCACGGAATACGCGCGATATAAGCCTCATATTGATTGATTGATTGATTGATTGATTGTGTGTGTGTGTGTGTGTGTGTGTGTGTGTGTGTGTGTGTGTGTGTGTGTGTGTGTGTGTGTGTGTGTGTGTGTGTGTGTGTGTGTGTGTTCGACGGTGTGTGTGTGTGTGTGTGTGTGCACCCCCACCCCCCCACCCCACACGCACACTATTATGAGCTGATTATTTGCGCCTCGATATTTTATTTATTTTCTTACGTTTTATGTTGTTTGTTGTGATTCACCACACCCGAGTTTTTCGAAATTGAGATAATAAAGTGTTCTATGTCAAACACACATGCACACACGCGCGTAGGATAAAAAAAAAATCCAATCTTGACTTTCAACTTTACATAAACATACATCCTGTTCACAATTAATGAGGACAAACATAATTTACTAACACCTAAGTACAACAATTTATCTTTTGTAAAATTTGGACACACATTTTTTCAATTAATATGAAAGTTACTGAACTTATCTTCTTTTCACTACACCTTATCTTGATTCCCCCCCAAAACTTGAGTTCTGCCTTTTTAAATTGACCAGTAGCCCAAAACTTTCGCTCTAACCAAACAGTTTTACCGATACACAATCATTAAAAAAATTTTTTTAAAAAAGAGGTTTAACATAATCGACTTCGCTACCACATAAACAAAAAAAGTTTTATCCTCCCCAACATTCTGGTCAACAAAATCATTATTACAGAGTCATTCAATTTCAACCGTCGCGATATAACCTTGAATGGTTGAAAACGACGTTAAACACCAAATAAAGAAAGAATTCAATTTCAAGACAATCAGCACAGCTTTGAACAGACCATTTCGTTCAACCAGTCAAAAACAACAACTATAGTAAAAGCTGCAGCGCGATCAACGTTCGCCCATTTACGAACTCGCGATGAGATTTGTTTCTTCTGGTCGCCAAGCCTACCGTTTACAAACGCAAGCGCACTAATTGGGATTCCCCCAATTTCCTCGACCTTTACCTCAGGACTCTCGAAGCCACTACTTCGGCGTTCAAGTTAGCTCGTGCATACCGAGTAGCTGGCAACTTTGCTTCCAAAGTTCCCACTTTCAAAGTTAATTTCATCATTTATACGACGATATCGCATCTTTAAAGGTCCTTACCCATCTAAAAGAAACCTCCAACGAATGCTACAATTGCCTGACATTCTGGTTTTAAAGGCAGCTCATTGGAAAATGAGCTCAGACACAATATTGAAGACGTGAAATGCGTCAATCGAGCAACTGTCGTAACTTAGCTACAATGAGACGGTCGGCTACCTTGCACCATAGACACGAACTGTGACATTCTTGTTTAATTTAGGTGAAAAGCTTGAAACAGAGGGGCTTAAAACCGACAGTACGATCATTTACTGACCGAAAAAACCGTGCTCGAGTCATTCGGCGAAGGTGGTGAGCTTTCAAACGACCACGACTGAATAACTGATAACACATCTTTGCATAGAGCTTTTTCTAGACGAGTAGCATAGTGCAGTGGTTACGGATTCGGAATTTCAATCCCACGCTCTGGGTTCAAGTGCCGCTGTGAGCTACACATTTTTTTATATATTTTTTTTAATTAACCTTTTTCTTAATAGACCTCAATTGCATTCAGACTGCAACAACCGGTTTTTGCCTCTGTGTTAATTTGTTTTAAACGCGTAAAGAAACTCCTCTTCTTTCCCAAAAAAATCGAATCTTGACTTTTAACTGTACATAACCATGTATCGCCATCGTAATCAAAAATTAACGAGGGAAATCAAACACCGATGAACAGTATTGTCTTTTCTAAACTTCTTGACAGACATTTCCCCAATAAATAAGGAACAAGTCACTAAACTTAGTTATTTACGGTCTACTGCATAATGTTCTTCCTTTAAAACTTTACCAGTAACCCAAAGTTTCTCTATAACCAATCTATGTTTGTCCAACAGTTTTACCGATATAACATTATTAAACACAAGTTCAACATACAGTAATTGTTGTACTTATTGTGAGAACAAAATTGATTATACTTGGTTTTTTTTGTTTTTTTTTTGTGCCCCAAAATTATGTTCACTTGGAAATGCTTTGAGGATAAAGTGATTTGTAAATATAATAAATGATTATTAAAAATTACCGTAAAGGAAGTTTTTTGGGCGTGTTTAAAATACATTTAGAAATAGTCTTGTTAACGATATAGGTACATTTAAAGTAGAAAAATTAATATAAAAAGCAGAAAAAAAATGAAAAGAAAAAAAGATCAATGAAGAGTGATACTCCCCACACACACACACAAAAAGGGTTGAAGCAAGCAGCTGAGATTAAAAAAAAAAAAAGCAAAAAAAAAGTTCAACATAATCATTTATTCTTCTCCTAACATTCAGGCCAACAAAGTCATTTGTCATTCGATTCCAAGACAATCATCACAGGTTTGAACCGACCATTTCGTTTAACCATTCAAAAAAAAACCCAGCAATAACGCTGTTAGTACTACAGCGCGCTCAACGTTCGCCTTTTTGAACTCGCGATGAGATTTGTTTCTTCTGGTGGCAAGCTTACCGTTAACAAACGCATGCGTACTACACTACTCACAAAAAGTTAAGGATCACTATGAGAAAACAGGTGCTCAATAAAATCAGTTCGCTGCTGTTATTTATTTCTCAGTCAAACCAAATTGTTATGAATTCTTGTTCAGCTGTAAGTGGGCGATGTTGTGTTAGTTGGAAAATTGCACGGGATTCTCTACTACTGAGTTTGGTAGCAAAAGAAAAAGCGGAAACTTGCGAAAAAGGACCTTGTTTTGGACCGTTCAGCCCGAACACATTGCACAAGCCACATGGAAAAACCATTATGCACGTGCAAGCACTGCTGTTTATGTGTGAGATGCTGTCACTTGCTTGGCTTTTTGAGAAGACATACCACCAGTATTATGCATTATCTGATAATGCCTCCCCGACGAAAATTGAACGAGTTTGAGAGGGGACGAGCTGTTGCATGATTCCAAGATGGTGTCACCAAGCGAGAAGTGGCCAGGCGACTTCACGTGTCCATCTCGGTCATTGTCAGACTGGTTCAACGATTCCCAGCCACTGGGAGGGTCCAGGAAAGACGCAGACCTGGGTGACCAAAGAAGACAACTCCACGTGAAGATCGTCTCATTGAACGACTAGCCTTGCAAACAAGAACAGCCTCTTCCAGCATTATTCGAAGGCAGCTGAGGGTGGCTACTAACACCAACATCAGCCAGCATACCATACAGAATCGCCTTCATGGGTTTAACCTCCGTTCTCATCGCCCAGCTGTACGGCCACGCTTAACTCCAGCCTATAGGGCAGCACGCCGCGCCTTCTGCAGACGTCACGCGAGGTGGACACGTCAGCAATGGTCCCAGGTCCTGTTCAGTGATGAATCACGCTTCACCCTGAACCTCAACGACGACCAACTGAGGGTCTGGAGGCGCCAAGGGGAACGTTACATTGACGCCACTGTTCAAGAAAAGATGGCCTTTGGTGGAGGTTCTGTAATGGTCTGGGGGGCCTTAAGCCTTCACCACAGAACACCCTTGTTTCATGTACAGGGTAACCTGACTGGCCTCCGATACCGGGATGAGATCCTTCGACCGCTGGCTGTGCCTGCACTGCAGCAGATGGGACCGCAGGCTGTCTACCAGGATGACAACGCTCGCCCCCACAGGGCAAGGGTGGTCAACGACTTCCTGCAGCAGTCTGGAGTCAACAGAATGGAGTGGCCAGCATGCAGTCCCGATGTCAACCCGATTGAGAACCTGTGGGATGAGTTGGATATCAAAGTGAGGAGCAACCACCCCCCTCCCAGGGATGTTCAGCACCTCTACCAGATGCTGCAGGCTGAGTGGCAGGCGCTTCCACAGAGGATCTTCACCACCCTGGTCAACTCTATGAGGACTCGCTGCGTCGAGTGCCAGAACAGCGAGGGTGGTTTCACGCATTACTGGACTTTTGGGAGCATCTGAATGCCATGTCTTGTGATTTTAACGACTTTGTGAAATTAAATTTCGATACGTACACACTTTGATAAAATGTACAGACCAAACGATTGCTCGAAATTGAAGGAAATGTTGTATCGTTATTGCTAAAGCATTGAATTAAACGTTTGCCAAATACCAACGCATTGGCTTTCTTATTTCGAAAGTTATGAATTTGTGTGCAAGTGATCCTTAACTTTTTGTGAGTAGCTTAGTTAGGATTCCCCCAATTTTCGCGACCTTGACCGAATACTCTCGAAGTCACCACTCCGGCGTTCATGCATAGTGAACAGTTGGAAAGTTAAACTTTGGGAGTTCCCACTTCCGAAAGAGGCCTCTACTTCCAGTGTTGCTGACTTCCTCCTCATGCATACGGACCCAGACTGGCTCGCTCCCCCAGTATGAAAGTTTTTGTCTTGTGCACGTGGATTAAAAAAAAATAAATAAATAAATAATTTTTTTTATTTATTTTACACAATTAAAAAAATTATTAGAGTAAAATAAAACATTAAAACGTTCATAATAAACAATAGTAAACAAGAATTTAAAAAAAATAAAAAAAATAGACCGCCCATGCCGGGAATCGAACCCGGATCACTTTGGCCATAGACGAATCGCTTTCCACCCGGATCACTTGGATTAAAAAAAATTAAAAAAAAAAAAAATATTTATTTATTTTACACAATTAAAAAAAATATTAGAGTAAAATAAAACATTAAAACGTTCATAATAAACAATAGTAAACAAGAATTAAAAAAAAAAAAAATAGACCGCCCATGCCGGGAATCGAAACCGGATCACTTTGGCCATAGACGGACGTGCTACGACAACTTTACTAGAGTTGTGCGCCTTGAATCACTGTGTGTATCTGTCGCTCTCTGTCTTTCAGTCTCACCGAGACCACACACTGCATTGTCGTTTCTTTGCCGAGACCAACGGCGACTTCCTGTACATACGTCACAGAAATCCCCCATGAACAAAAATTTCTCCACCTGCAAGCTACTTACCCGACGCCTAAAGACGAGCCGCTCTGGCGGCCCGTCAATAAAATACCTTTCAATAAAATACCTATCTACCTAACTTCTATATTTCAAAGTCCCTTTTATCTTTGATATTGTCCTAATTATATTTAGGTTTGCATAGAAGTCACTGATTAGGCTGGATGGCTGCATATTATTGTGTTATTTACGATAATGCTTCGAACTGACCAAAGCGTCACTTTGACCTTGACCGGTTTTCATTTATCGTCGAGAGAAATTGATTCTCACAAACTTATCTTTGTCTTTTCAATCATTGTTTTGTCATTTTTGTATCACTATTACATATCCCGTACCTATGTTGCAAATGATTTTAGTTTGTTTATAAGGATTTGGTTGTAATGAGTGATGCTTGGTTTCTCTGCAAAGATTCCTAATTTATGCAGACAGGTACTCGCGCCGGAATTTAGCCGATTCCATTTACTTTCGGACTTTGCCGCTTTGTACTAAGTCACTGCATAATGTTTCACCAAGTAACGCAAATCATGATGTTTGTCTATAGTCACCTGGCTGGCTATAGTGGAAAGGTTACTTTTGGTGGTCACATTAGATATTATGTTTTTTGGAAAGTTCGTTTTATTTGCAGCCACAGTTCGGTAAACGACAAATGGCTAAACCCAACCACCTAAGAATGAGAAGCGTTTTTGTAACATGACCCATATTCTGCAAAAATGCAGCCATGACGCTGGGGGTAGGTTACAAAAAAACCGTCATGTACCGCTTGACTGCATACGGATATAAGCAAATTATACCTTGAACGAAAGCTAAAGATTTTTGCCATCAGACAGCAAGTAAAATGCCTAATTCGTATACACAGTTTTATTTTTAACAACATCTGTGTAACATGCGGACGACAAAACAGGAAATGCCATTTTCTCAATCGATATGTATAGCTAACTGAACGCCTGGTTGAAACCGCAATCAAAAACATCTTGAAAATTGTTTATTCTCACAGCTAGAATTATTTTACATCAACAATTGTTAATTTACCGAGGAAAACAACAGTCACATAAGATACATAATGGATGATTTTGAATCAACTCCGAAAACCGAACCGGGTCGAAGCAAAAAAGAGTTTACACATACACAGGCTTGAAAAAGGATAATTTGGTTCAATCTGTTAGATTTTTACCCATAACGTTAAAGATCAGCTTAATATAAAAGGAAAGTGATCATTGTAAAAGGATTTTGCTATCGCAAAATAATTCAACTTCCGGTTTTACCACATGGCGTCCATAATATTATCAATTTATTACATAGCGTGCATTTGTCAGAAATTATACTAAATGTTAGAAGCGATCTTAAAGTGAAAGTAACGTTTAATAAAAGTATGCGCATTTATTTATTGATTGATATATGACTAAAATAATGGACATGTAATTTGAACGTACAAAACGACATTTTGTACACTACCTCTCTAAAAAAAAACGCGACTATGACAGACCGATATGTATGTGTAAATTAGGTCATTGTTAGTGATGAAAACGGGTTTTCTTTAAAAGATAACACGCAAACTGTGAAGTTCAAGCCCATAAATGATTTTAGTACGACTTCTTCAAAACAGGTCTGTTTTTCACTCCACCAGTTTCAGTTTTAATAAAATATATGTATAGCTCTCATTTTCAAAAAAAACTTATCTGCAATTCACTTAACCAAATACACAATGAACCCAGAAGGTATTAGAGTGAGACACTTTACAGTGAAATATGTTATGATTCCCCTTATTTCAAAATATATGCATTTTAATTGGCAGACACGATTCACGTCGTTGGTACGTGTCCTCTGGTGAGGCATCCGTTAGCATTTTTTGTCGTAAAAATTGACATTTTTGAACATAAATCATGGACAAAAAACTAATTCTACAAAAAGTGCAGGTTTTCTTGGTATAGTCAGTTAAATCATCTTAAAATTCAAGAAATTGTGCAATTACGTGTATGTATTTGAAATGGCAGAAAATATTGAATGAAAGTGATTTTTTACTGATTGAAACCCTACCCCCACTAACAAAATGTGCCCTGAGATTAGGGGTGTTAGTTGAAGATGAATGAATAATGGCTATGGTTTTCCCCTAAAGTATTCAAAACCTAAACATATACATAGGCAAGATGTTCTACATTAACACAATTAACTTTTTAAACATATACATATGCTTAGTACACGATACTTCCGGTTTTTCTGCCGGATGACTTATACATTTAGGGGGTAAACACCTTATCGTAGAAAAAGCTTTATTTTCAAAAAGTGCAAGTAATTATTAAAAATCATACATAATATTTATATATTGGAGTTAATTTTCCTTCGAAAGTCATTTGTTTCAAGTGGCAGACAATGTCAGTTGGAGAGTTACATGTACGTAAAGTGTATAACTGTTGTCTGTGATTAGTGCATTGTGTACACATTGGCACCATTTGATCCTAAATGCTAAACGATGTCGTGATCATTCCACAGTTTTAGGATATTTTACATCGCATCGATTACTAAATTGATGGTAGAATTTCACTGATAAATTCTATTTCCGGTAGCGTCAGTGCCGTTATCTGAGATAGTAACGTTTTACATGGTTTCACGTTCAGTGGTGAACGTAACGTGTGGTTTAACAAAATTACTTGCACATACAATAGTGAAGTCTGTCTGTGTGTCTTTGTTTGTGTGTTTGTCTATGTCTGTCTGTGTGTTCGTCTGTTTGTCTCTCCCTCTGTCTGTCTATCTCTTTCTCTCTGTGTCTTTGTCTGTCTGTCTGTGTGTGTCTCTCTCTCTCTCTCTCTCTCTCTCTCTCTCTCTCTCTCTCTCTCTCTCTCTCTCTCTCTCTCTCTCTCTCTCTGCGAGGTAGGTGCACTTAAAGAGAAAGCAATACAGAAAGAAATGCATTTCTCTACCAAGAATGAAGTTTGTCTGTCTGTGTGTTTGTGTGCGTGTTTTTTTGGTTGCGTAAGTGTTTCTCTATAAGCATCTCTACGTCTTTGTTTGCGTACATAAGTGCGTGCGTGCATGTGTGGGGGTTTCTGTGTCGGTTTGTCTCACTGTGTGTATGTCTGTCATTTTGTCGGTATGTTTGTGTATGTCTTTGTGTGTGTGTGTGTGTGTGTGTGTGTGTGTGTGTGTGTGTGTGTGTGTGTGTGTGTGTGTGTGTGTGTGTGCGTGCGTGCGTGCGTGCGTGCGCGCTCGCGCGCGTGTGTGTGTGTGTGTATGAGTGCGTGCGTGTGTGTGTGCGTGTGTGTGTGTGTGTGTGTGTGTGTGATTGCAATTATTCCTCCTTTTTATATTTAGTCAAATTTTGACTAAATGTTTTAACGTAGAGCGGGGAATCGAGACGAGGGTCGTGGTGTATGTGCGTGTGTGTGTCTGTGTGTGTGTGTGTGTGTAGAGCGATTTAGACTAAACTACTGGACCGATCTTTATGAAATTTGACATGAGAGTTTCTGGGTATGATATCCCCAGACGTTTTTTTTCAGTTTTTTGATAAATGTATTTGATGACGTCATATCCGGCTTTTCGTGAAAGTTTCGACAAAGCCCAGACTTCGGTATTGCATTTCAGTTTGGTTTGCTTAAAAATCAATTGATGACTTTGGTCATTAAAAATCTGAAAATTGTAAAAAAAAAAAATTTTTTTCATAAAACGATCCAAATTTACGTTCATCGTATTGTCCATCATTATATTTAGTCAAGTTTTGACTAAATATTTTAACGTAGAGGGGGGAATCGAGACGAGGGTCGTGGTGTATGTGTGTGTGTCTGTCTGTCTGTCTGTCTGTCGGTCTGTCTGTCTGTGTGTGTGTGTATAGCGATTCAGACTAAACTACTAGACTGATCTTTATGAAATTTGACATGAGAGTTCCTGGGTATGAAATCCCCATACGTTTTTTTAATTTTTTTGATAAATGTCTTTGATGACGTCATATCCGGCTTTTCGTGAAAGTTGAGGCGGCACTGTCACGCTCTCATTTTTCAACCAAATTGGTTGAAATTTTGGTCAAGTAATCTTCGACGAAGGCCGGGGTTTGGTATTGCATTTCAGCTTGGTGGCTTAAAAACTAATGAGTGAGTTTGGTCATTAAAATCTGAAAATTGTAAAAAAAATATTTTTTTATAAAACGATCCACATTTACGTACATCTTATTCTTTATCATTTTCTGATTCCAAAAATATAAAAATATGTTATATTTTGATTAAAAACAAGCTCTGAAAATTAAAAATATAAAAATTATTATCAAAATTAAATTGTCCAAATCAATTTAAAACGACCTTCATCTTATTCCTTGTCGGTTCCTGATTCCAAAAACATATAGATATGATATGTTTGGATTAAAAACACGCTCAGAAAGTTAAAACAAAGAGAGGTACAGAAAAGCGTGCTATCCTTCTTAGCGCAACTACTACCCCGCTCTTCTTGTCAATTTCACTGCCTTTGCCGTGCGCGGTGGACTGACGATGCTACGAGTATACGGTCTTGCTGCGTTGCGTTGCGTTCAGTTTCATTCTGTGAGTTCGACAGCTACTTGACTAAATGTTGTATTTTCGCCTTACGCGACTTGTTTTCTGATTCCAAAAACATATAAATATGTTATATTTGGATTAAAAACAAGCTCTAAAAATTAAAAATTTAAACATTATTATCAAAATTAAATTTCCGAAATCGTTTTAAACACACTTTCATCTTATTCCTTGTCGGTTCCTGATTCCAAAAACATATAGATATGATAAGTTTGGATTAAAAACACGCTCAGAAAGTTAAAACGAAGAGAGGTACAGAAAAGCGTGCTATCCTTCTCAGCGCAACTACTACCCCGCTCTTCTTGTCAATTTCACAAAAACAAACAGATAATGACGTCATTTTAAGTGGCACAAACGTGTACATGAATGCCTTCCCTTTCGAATGATTTACAGTTATATAATTTCTGTCAAGCGGTTTAAGTTTTATGTCCGTTTTATGAACCCAACCCTCAAAACAAGAATAGTAACGCCAAAGACGCCAAGGAAAACATACACACAAACCAACGTTTTTCTCACCGGTGGTTTGGAATATTGCCCCAAAACTTTCAATTTAGTGTTGTGGTGTTAAAATCTATCAGAAAAGAGTGTTTGCTAACGTGACGCCAAAAAGTAACCAAAACGGTCCTTAGCCGACTGACTACTAGGGTTCTTCTTTTTATCTGTATGATTTATGAGTTTGTCCATTATTCCAGTTTAGAGAGTTTTGTAATTTTCCGCACTGAAGTTGGTTCAGTGTCTTCACTAGGACCATTGTTTTTGTATCCTACTAAATAAATATAAGTTTTTACGAAATGTTATTTATTGTAACGGAAAGCTAAAGGTCGTAGCTTTAATTTGATGTATTGTTTGTTAGGATTGGTTATGTATTTGTTTAAATAACGTAGGGTAAAGCATGTGTAAGAAACACAGATTCCGTGTTTCTGGCCGTATTCAGGCGATTTTTATTCTCGCCGGGCGGCGGTTTCGATGCAGTCCGCGCCCGGGCTATAAGTATAGGCCGAACACCGGTGTGGTGCGCTTGCAGCAGACCCAGCACAGCACAGATCCACTTCTGGAATCTTAAGCTAAATGTGTCCCAAGACACACATTTTGTAGTCCTGGCATCCTGAAAGGCAGAGGCCCCAACCTACAGGTTTGCTTCCATACCAAAAACGCCTCCAGACACAGGGACTTGGGAGCAGAGGCAACAGCTCCGCTTGAACCTCAGAAACCAAATGTGCCTCCAGACACACAGATCCCTTAGACGGCCGAGGCTGTGGCCTCTAAGGTTCTCTTGTACCAAACCGCCTCCTGACTCTGCATCAGATTGCTTGCGCTGGCATCTGCTTACATTAAGTCACCACCGAGTGGTAGACACAGACGACATTTGGTAGCACTGACTGCCAGCTTCACGGTAATGCGTACCCCTAGCGCGGCTCTGCTTGGGTGGGAATGTTCTGAGCAAAACACTATGTGTTACTCCATACCCCCCGCCCTCCATGGAACTTCTTGACCCCAACAAATTGGGGGGGGGGGGGAGTTTGCCCAGTCGGTAGAGGCGCTGGCTTTCAAACCGGTTGTTACTATCAGCGTGGGTTCAACCCCTAAGTTCGGCGCGGGATGTGTGTCCCAGAGTCAACTTTGTGCAGACTCTCCTCGGTGTCCGAACACCCCCGTGTGCACGCATGCGCACGATAAAGATCCCAGGGTCACAGCGAAAGCCTCAGGCCTTGGAAACACGAATACATGCATGCAAAAATATGAAGCCCGGGTGTCCGTTCGGCCAACACCCAATAAAGTAACCATTTCAGCACTGACCCAAGACGACCCAACCCGGTCCCTAGCCCATTTCAGGTCTCCTCTAGCAGCCGGCCGGCAGCCAGCTGTCTACATCCCCCCCCCCCCCCCCCTGCATTTTTATTTTTTATATTCATACAAAGCCGGGTTTTCCCGTGTAACATGCCCCAAATGGCTTTGCCGTGAGGGCGTAAAACTGACATTTTTTGGCATAAGTATGCATTCGCTCCTAGCAGCTGAACACGACACTACACTTGCTTCGCTGTCTACGGGTTTTGCCTTCGGCCTCTACGCTTACTTGCATTGTTTTCTTGAATAAAAAGTTGAAACAAGACGCTTGGACTTGGGCTTCGGTTCTACTACCTTCCACTCCTCCACTACACAAACAAATGTCGTCAGATAATTTTGTTCAGGATATGTTACATTGGATATTGCTTATACTGATGTCTGTCAGAAGCGGATCTGGACTTATCTCATTTTGAGAAGTACTGTTTTGAAGTTGCAGTTTGCCAGTTAAGATTAACCGTGTTGCCAATTATATGTAATATTCTTTACTTGAAAAATATTGTGTTTGTCCAAGCATGATTCAGGAAACGAAAAGTATGTTTTGTTTGTTTGTCCGTGGTATATCCGTTGTATATCGATAGTTGAATAAGTTGAGCAATTCAAGTCTGAAGAGACGAAGTGCATATATACTAGCGGAAAAAAGTTAGGGACGGGCCACTGATTTCCCCGCTGACTTTCATTTGTTTAAAACACCCTGTTCTTTCGTCAGCAAAATCAAATGGCTGTCGCATGCTACACACCAATGGGTAGGTTATGCTGTGTTAGCAGGAAAACTGCACGGGACTCCCGGGCGCAGAGCTGCAGCACGTGACTAAAATAGCAAAATCGCCAAAAAGTAGGCTGTTGTTTGGCGTGCGCACGGGTAGAATAAGGCAGGTAACATGGCAAAATTGTTGTGCACATGCAAGGACAATCCTTCGAGTGTGAATTGTGATCACGAACTCGGCTTTATAAGCCGCCGATTTTCTGCGAGCTGCCATCTCCTCACCATGCCTGCCAGACGGAAGCTGACAACATTCAACCGAGGAAGAGCAATTGCCTGGCTCCACGACGGCGTATCCAAGTGCGAAGTGGCCAGGCAACTTGGGGTATCGCATTCAGTCATTGTAAGGCTGAATCAACGGTTCCAGACGACAAACAATGTCGAGGAGAGGCCCAGGTCGGGTCGCCCCAAAAAGACTACTCCTAGGGAAGATCGTTTCATCCAACAGCAGGCGCTGCAGCACCGGGCCACCACCTGCAAGGTCATCAGAGGGCAGTTACTCCCGACCTGGGCCTCTCCACTAACATCAACGTTAGTAAGAGGACCATCGGCAACCGTCTGCATGACGCCCGGCTGCGGAGTCGTCGTCCTGCTGTGCGTACCCTGCTGACACAGGCTCAACGCCGGGCTCGTCTGGCCTGGAGTCGCCGCCACTTGAGATGGACGCGCCGGCACTGGGCTCAGGTCCTATTCAGTGACGAGTCCAGGTTCAACCTGTACCATATTGACGGCCGGCGCAAGGTCTGGAGGCGTGAGGGCGAGCGTTATGAAGACGACACAGTGCATGAGAGGGTGGCCTTCGGCGGGGACTCTGTCATGGTTTGGGGGGGCTTCAGCCTTCATCAACGCACCCCCCTGTACCATGTGGTCGGGAATCTCACTGGTCAACGCTACAGGGACGAAATTCTCGCCCCTATTGTCTTGCCGACCCTGCAGCAGATTGGCCCAAACGCCGTGTTTCAGGATGACAATGCTACTCCTCACAGGGCCAGGCTTGTCAACGACTACATCCAGCAAACCGGGGTCGTCAGGATGGATTTCCCTGCCTGTTCGCCAGACATGAACCCCATAGAGCATGTATGGGACGAACTGGACAGGCAGGTGAGGGCCAACCACCAGCCTCCCAGAAACCTGCAGCAGCTGCTGCAGATGCTCCAACAGGAGTGGCAGGCCATTCCACAGGCCTTTTTCACGAAGCTTATGAACTCTATGCGGTCAAGGTGTGGTGAACTTGAGCGCAAACGTGGCGGACACACCCATTATTGACCTCATGAAAGACTTGTTATGTTTATTTGTGACCCCTCTGCTGTTTGTGGACATGAATAACCGAATCGGCTTGATGAAATAAACCCAAATTTTGCAGTTGCGTTGCACATTGACTGAAGTAAACGTGTTCCAAATTTCCGTACGATATGTTCATTCGTTCTTTTGCTGTGATTGCGTGTGTGAACCGTCCTTAACTTTTTTCCGCTAGTATAGTTTAAGTGGAACATAGTTTGTTGATCTTCTTTTAATATCTCGGTATTTTACTAATTATAGATAACACCAGTGTATTGACCTGATTCGATGTATCCGGGCCTTTGGTCAATATGAAATAAAACTTTATCATAAAATAAAATGACACAAACATAATAATGTGCACATAAACGCATACCCCTACCAAAACCAAAACGAAAAGTGGAAGTAACTGCGGAGTACAAATCCAAAACGCAATAATTCACATCAAAGATGGAATAGAAAAGGAGAGCTTCTATGTTTTTCTTTGAAGGTTCAATAATGTTAACGGAGAGAGTTGGAGAAGTGAACGAAACGAATCACTGAGCGGATTACAGAATGGGAGAACTGGGTTGATGGGACGGGAGTAAGGGGGTGGTGGGTTTAATTTGTGGGATGGGGGGGGGGTTTCCTTAGGACGTGCAAGCAAAGATAAGGTCAGAATGTTAACCATCTCCTGTCAATGTTGCGAATTCAATCTTCTCAGATTGAGGAATCGGTTGTGAGGTAAGTCAGTAAGGCGTCAATGTTATTTACCGAGTTGGCAGATTTATACAGGGTCACATGGACGCATATGTACGTGCAAACACACGCACTCACAAACACGAATATAGGCACATATACACGTTGACAAACATCTCTCAGATTCACACACGGACACACGTAAACAGAAAGAGAGACAGAGACAGGCAAACACACACGCAAACACACACACACTTACACACACGCAGACATCCCCCCCCGCCCCCCCGCGTACTAAAGCACACACACACACACACACACACACACACACACACACACACACACACACACACACACACACTGACACAAACAAACAAACACACACACACTCACACACACACACACACACACACACACACACACACACACACACTGACACACACACACACACACACACACACACACACACACACACACACACCATGCACGCAGACACACACCCGCGTACACGCACAAAACAAAGAAACAGGTTTCCTCATGCTCAAAGGCGCATTATGCGCCCCATAATTTTATCTAACGATGTAAGAGCTCTTTCTGAGAAAGCGTAGCAGGAATAAAATGTCCGTCTTACTTAAAAGAATCCTTTATCCATTATCAATCGTTTTACATAAAATAATTAGGAAACTGTCGCATCTTATTTTCTGTTTCAATGTCTATGCTTCGCTTTCTTTTTATTTTAAGTTCTTCTTGAGTTTGAGCGTTGGCCTGCATGTTTTTGTGTCTGTAGAAATCAAATATCCGACATTACATGCCCTATCCCTTTAGGGTTCTATTATATTCCACACACTCAACATGGTCCCTTGGGAATATATATTTTTTAATTTGCTCTGGGATTGTGCATTTGTGTTTATTTGTTTTTAAAGTAGAAGAAACTTCACCGCCGTGGGCACATTTTGAGCACAGGATATGCGCTGTATGAGGTCTTCGCATTACTTGTAATCGTGCATGGATAATTGAATCAAGAAATCTTCCTTTGGTTATTCCATAAATATTTCTTTTTGTGAGCATGGTTATGACGTTGACCCAAATACACTGAAAAGTGCATGTCAGAGTGACAAAAACTATAAACTCTTTAATTTGTCATTAATAACTCCAATAAAACTGCAGAAGCGTGTTTTTGTTTTTACCCTTTCTTGTGTTAACGATTGCCAGCTTTTCGGTCTATCTGTCTGATGTCTGTCTGTCTGCGCGTGTAACCGTATATATACTTCTGATGGGTGAATACCCGCTAGATGAATACCCGCTTCGCCGGGTACGGCTGCGCCGGGAAGAAGTCGAGCCGAATACCCGGCTGCGCCGCGGACCCGGCTATGCCGGGTGTACGTCGGCTTTGCCGGCGCACCGCACGGAGGAAGGGAGATAAACGCGGCTGAAAACACTGGAGAAGATAAGGAAGAGTTACTGGGAATGGATCCAGAGAAAAACCAAAATCGGTTCAGCGCTGCGCGCTGAGAGCACGTGTTGAAATATCTCATCGATGAGTTTGTGTTCGGGGTGTAGCTGAATACGGTCTCCAAATTTGAAAAAGATCGACCGAGAACTTTGGCCGTGCATCGCGAACAGACACACAGACACAAGTCGTATATATATATATATATATATATATATATATATAAAACATCAGAAATTGTGAAAGAAACAATTGAAAGTCAGCAGAGACTTTCTTCCGAGATTTGTTAAAATCTCTTAGCAGAGATAGAGAGAGAATAAAGTATCCCTTCACAGACAGCCTATTGGGAGCATCAGACCCTCCTCAAGGGGGACCGAGATTTACAGAGCAAAGTCCCTTTGTGGGGGACGTATCGCAAGGTAATCTAGTCCTGAGGAGGACCATTGTATTTGTACCTAGACCAGACACGTGTTTCGACACTATTGTGTCTCATCAGTGGTCAGGTGGTACTAATGGCGAGAGTTGTCAACCCATGGTATCCAACTAAGAAGCAAACCATTCTCTGAATGGTAGCTTCTGTTGGCATGGGAGACTACCCTCATCTGACAACCCCAAGAGGATATCTGTGAAGGGAAACACTTTGATTTAAGGCCAAAGTGTAGAATTGATATTTATTAAGAAAGAATTTAGAAATTTAGACAAGTTTTAACCAAGAAATTAGGTTAAAACAAGGGAAATTTGAAAAAGCCTAAAGGGAGGTAACTCTGTACCAGCCTGCAGATCCAGAAATGGATACGCGAACAAGTTAGATCTAATTTTGAAAAGGTTAAACAGGAAAAGCGGTCAACTTTTCACTGCTGTTCAACACAGGACTTGGTAAAGAAGAAGTTTTCTGCTTTATTCAATTGGATCGCTTTAAAGGCGATGCAACTTTCACGGTGACCACATTATAAAACATCAGAAATTGTGAAAGAAACAATTGAAAGTCAGCAGAGACTTTCTTCCGAGATTTGTTAAAATCTCTTAGCAGAGATAGAGAGAGAATAAAGTATCCCTTCACAGACAGCCTATTGGGAGCATCAGACCCTCCTCAAGGGGGACCGAGATTTACAGAGCAAAGTCCCTTTGTGGGGGACGTATCGCAAGGTAATCTAGTCCTGAGGAGGACCATTGTATTTGTACCTAGACCAGACACGTGTTTCGACACTATTGTGTCTCATCAGTGGTCAGGTGGTACTAATGGCGAGAGTTGTCAACCCATGGTATCCAACTAAGAAGCAAACCATTCTCTGAATGGTAGCTTCTGTTGGCATGGGAGACTACCCTCATCTGACAACCCCAAGAGGATATCTGTGAAGGGAAACACTTTGATTTAAGGCCAAAGTGTAGAATTGATATTTATTAAGAAAGAATTTAGAAATTTAGACAAGTTTTAACCAAGAAATTAGGTTAAAACAAGGGAAATTTGAAAAAGCCTAAAGGGAGGTAACTCTGTACCAGCCTGCAGATCCAGAAATGGATACGCGAACAAGTTAGATCTAATTTTGAAAAGGTTAAACAGGAAAAGCGGTCAACTTTTCACTGCTGTTCAACACAGGACTTGGTAAAGAAGAAGTTTTCTGCTTTATTCAATTGGATCGCTTTAAAGGCGATGCAACTTTCACGGTGACCACATTATAAAACATCAGAAATTGTGAAAGAAACAATTGAAAGTCAGCAGAGACTTTCTTCCGAGATTTGTTAAAATCTCTTAGCAGAGATAGAGAGAGAATTAAGTATCCCTTCACAGACAGCCTATTGGGAGCATCAGACCCTCCTCAAGGGGGACCGAGATTTACAGAGCAAAGTCCCTTTGTGGGGGACGTATCGCAAGGTAATCTAGTCCTGAGGAGGACCATTGTATTTGTACCTAGACCAGACACGTGTTTCGACACTATTGTGTCTCATCAGTGGTCAGGTGGTACTAATGGCGAGAGTTGTCAACCCATGGTATCCAACTAAGAAGCAAACCATTCTCTGAATGGTAGCTTCTGTTGGCATGGGAGACTACCCTCATCTGACAACCCCAAGAGGATATCTGTGAAGGGAAACACTTTGATTTAAGGCCAAAGTGTAGAATTGATATTTATTAAGAAAGAATTTAGAAATTTAGACAAGTTTTAACCAAGAAATTAGGTTAAAACAAGGGAAATTTGAAAAAGCCTAAAGGGAGGTAACTCTGTACCAGCCTGCAGATCCAGAAATGGATACGCGAACAAGTTAGATCTAATTTTGAAAAGGTTAAACAGGAAAAGCGGTCAACTTTTCACTGCTGTTCAACACAGGACTTGGTAAAGAAGAAGTTTTCTGCTTTATTCAATTGGATCGCTTTAAAGGCGATGCAACTTTCACGGTGACCACATTATAAAACATCAGAAATTGTGAAAGAAACAATTGAAAGTCAGCAGAGACTTTCTTCCGAGATTTGTTAAAATCTCTTAGCAGAGATAGAGAGAGAATTAAGTATCCCTTCACAGACAGCCTATTGGGAGCATCAGACCCTCCTCAAGGGGGACCGAGATTTACAGAGCAAAGTCCCTTTGTGGGGGACGTATCGCAAGGTAATCTAGTCCTGAGGAGGACCATTGTATTTGTACCTAGACCAGACACGTGTTTCGACACTATTGTGTCTCATCAGTGGTCAGGTGGTACTAATGGCGAGAGTTGTCAACCCATGGTATCCAACTAAGAAGCAAACCATTCTCTGAATGGTAGCTTCTGTTGGCATGGGAGACTACCCTCATCTGACAACCCCAAGAGGATATCTGTGAAGGGAAACACTTTGATTTAAGGCCAAAGTGTAGAATTGATATTTATTAAGAAAGAATTTAGAAATTTAGACAAGTTTTAACCAAGAAATTAGGTTAAAACAAGGGAAATTTGAAAAAGCCTAAAGGGAGGTAACTCTGTACCAGCCTGCAGATCCAGAAATGGATACGCGAACAAGTTAGATCTAATTTTGAAAAGGTTAAACAGGAAAAGCGGTCAACTTTTCACTGCTGTTCAACACAGGACTTGGTAAAGAAGAAGTTTTCTGCTTTATTCAATTGGATCGCTTTAAAGGCGATGCAACTTTCACGGTGACCACATTATAAAACATCAGAAATTGTGAAAGAAACAATTGAAAGTCAGCAGAGACTTTCTTCCGAGATTTGTTAAAATCTCTTAGCAGAGATAGAGAGAGAATAAAGTATCCCTTCACAGACAGCCTATTGGGAGCATCAGACCCTCCTCAAGGGGGACCGAGATTTACAGAGCAAAGTCCCTTTGTGGGGGACGTATCGCAAGGTAATCTAGTCCTGAGGAGGACCATTGTATTTGTACCTAGACCAGACACGTGTTTCGACACTATTGTGTCTCATCAGTGGTCAGGTGGTACTAATGGCGAGAGTTGTCAACCCATGGTATCCAACTAAGAAGCAAACCATTCTCTGAATGGTAGCTTCTGTTGGCATGGGAGACTACCCTCATCTGACAACCCCAAGAGGATATCTGTGAAGGGAAACACTTTGATTTAAGGCCAAAGTGTAGAATTGATATTTATTAAGAAAGAATTTAGAAATTTAGACAAGTTTTAACCAAGAAATTAGGTTAAAACAAGGGAAATTTGAAAAAGCCTAAAGGGAGGTAACTCTGTACCAGCCTGCAGATCCAGAAATGGATACGCGAACAAGTTAGATCTAATTTTGAAAAGGTTAAACAGGAAAAGCGGTCAACTTTTCACTGCTGTTCAACACAGGACTTGGTAAAGAAGAAGTTTTCTGCTTTATTCAATTGGATCGCTTTAAAGGCGATGCAACTTTCACGGTGACCACATTATAAAACATCAGAAATTGTGAAAGAAACAATTGAAAGTCAGCAGAGACTTTCTTCCGAGATTTGTTAAAATCTCTTAGCAGAGATAGAGAGAGAATAAAGTATCCCTTCACAGACAGCCTATTGGGAGCATCAGACCCTCCTCAAGGGGGACCGAGATTTACAGAGCAAAGTCCCTTTGTGGGGGACGTATCGCAAGGTAATCTAGTCCTGAGGAGGACCATTGTATTTGTACCTAGACCAGACACGTGTTTCGACACTATTGTGTCTCATCAGTGGTCAGGTGGTACTAATGGCGAGAGTTGTCAACCCATGGTATCCAACTAAGAAGCAAACCATTCTCTGAATGGTAGCTTCTGTTGGCATGGGAGACTACCCTCATCTGACAACCCCAAGAGGATATCTGTGAAGGGAAACACTTTGATTTAAGGCCAAAGTGTAGAATTGATATTTATTAAGAAAGAATTTAGAAATTTAGACAAGTTTTAACCAAGAAATTAGGTTAAAACAAGGGAAATTTGAAAAAGCCTAAAGGGAGGTAACTCTGTACCAGCCTGCAGATCCAGAAATGGATACGCGAACAAGTTAGATCTAATTTTGAAAAGGTTAAACAGGAAAAGCGGTCAACTTTTCACTGCTGTTCAACACAGGACTTGGTAAAGAAGAAGTTTTCTGCTTTATTCAATTGGATCGCTTTAAAGGCGATGCAACTTTCACGGTGACCACATTATAAAACATCAGAAATTGTGAAAGAAACAATTGAAAGTCAGCAGAGACTTTCTTCCGAGATTTGTTAAAATCTCTTAGCAGAGATAGAGAGAGAATTAAGTATCCCTTCACAGACAGCCTATTGGGAGCATCAGACCCTCCTCAAGGGGGACCGAGATTTACAGAGCAAAGTCCCTTTGTGGGGGACGTATCGCAAGGTAATCTAGTCCTGAGGAGGACCATTGTATTTGTACCTAGACCAGACACGTGTTTCGACACTATTGTGTCTCATCAGTGGTCAGGTGGTACTAATGGCGAGAGTTGTCAACCCATGGTATCCAACTAAGAAGCAAACCATTCTCTGAATGGTAGCTTCTGTTGGCATGGGAGACTACCCTCATCTGACAACCCCAAGAGGATATCTGTGAAGGGAAACACTTTGATTTAAGGCCAAAGTGTAGAATTGATATTTATTAAGAAAGAATTTAGAAATTTAGACAAGTTTTAACCAAGAAATTAGGTTAAAACAAGGGAAATTTGAAAAAGCCTAAAGGGAGGTAACTCTGTACCAGCCTGCAGATCCAGAAATGGATACGCGAACAAGTTAGATCTAATTTTGAAAAGGTTAAACAGGAAAAGCGGTCAACTTTTCACTGCTGTTCAACACAGGACTTGGTAAAGAAGAAGTTTTCTGCTTTATTCAATTGGATCGCTTTAAAGGCGATGCAACTTTCACGGTGACCACATTATAAAACATCAGAAATTGTGAAAGAAACAATTGAAAGTCAGCAGAGACTTTCTTCCGAGATTTGTTAAAATCTCTTAGCAGAGATAGAGAGAGAAAAAAGTATCCCTTCACAGACAGCCTATTGGGAGCATCAGACCCTCCTCAAGGGGGACCGAGATTTACAGAGCAAAGTCCCTTTGTGGGGGACGTATCGCAAGGTAATCTAGTCCTGAGGAGGACCATTGTATTTGTACCTAGACCAGACACGTGTTTCGACACTATTGTGTCTCATCAGTGGTCAGGTGGTACTAATGGCGAGAGTTGTCAACCCATGGTATCCAACTAAGAAGCAAACCATTCTCTGAATGGTAGCTTCTGTTGGCATGGGAGACTACCCTCATCTGACAACCCCAAGAGGATATCTGTGAAGGGAAACACTTTGATTTAAGGCCAAAGTGTAGAATTGATATTTATTAAGAAAGAATTTAGAAATTTAGACAAGTTTTAACCAAGAAATTAGGTTAAAACAAGGGAAATTTGAAAAAGCCTAAAGGGAGGTAACTCTGTACCAGCCTGCAGATCCAGAAATGGATACGCGAACAAGTTAGATCTAATTTTGAAAAGGTTAAACAGGAAAAGCGGTCAACTTTTCACTGCTGTTCAACACAGGACTTGGTAAAGAAGAAGTTTTCTGCTTTATTCAATTGGATCGCTTTAAAGGCGATGCAACTTTCACGGTGACCACATTATAAAACATCAGAAATTGTGAAAGAAACAATTGAAAGTCAGCAGAGACTTTCTTCCGAGATTTGTTAAAATCTCTTAGCAGAGATAGAGAGAGAATAAAGTATCCCTTCACAGACAGCCTATTGGGAGCATCAGACCCTCCTCAAGGGGGACCGAGATTTACAGAGCAAAGTCCCTTTGTGGGGGACGTATCGCAAGGTAATCTAGTCCTGAGGAGGACCATTGTATTTGTACCTAGACCAGACACGTGTTTCGACACTATTGTGTCTCATCAGTGGTCAGGTGGTACTAATGGCGAGAGTTGTCAACCCATGGTATCCAACTAAGAAGCAAACCATTCTCTGAATGGTAGCTTCTGTTGGCATGGGAGACTACCCTCATCTGACAACCCCAAGAGGATATCTGTGAAGGGAAACACTTTGATTTAAGGCCAAAGTGTAGAATTGATATTTATTAAGAAAGAATTTAGAAATTTAGACAAGTTTTAACCAAGAAATTAGGTTAAAACAAGGGAAATTTGAAAAAGCCTAAAGGGAGGTAACTCTGTACCAGCCTGCAGATCCAGAAATGGATACGCGAACAAGTTAGATCTAATTTTGAAAAGGTTAAACAGGAAAAGCGGTCAACTTTTCACTGCTGTTCAACACAGGACTTGGTAAAGAAGAAGTTTTCTGCTTTATTCAATTGGATCGCTTTAAAGGCGATGCAACTTTCACGGTGACCACATTATAAAACATCAGAAATTGTGAAAGAAACAATTGAAAGTCAGCAGAGACTTTCTTCCGAGATTTGTTAAAATCTCTTAGCAGAGATAGAGAGAGAATAAGTAGCCCTTCACAGACAGCCTATTGGGAGCATCAGACCCTCCTCAAGGGGGACCGAGATTTACAGAGCAAAGTCCCTTTGTGGGGGACGTATCGCAAGGTAATCTAGTCCTGAGGAGGACCATTGTATTTGTACCTAGACCAGACACGTGTTTCGACACTATTGTGTCTCATCAGTGGTCAGGTGGTACTAATGGCGAGAGTTGTCAACCCATGGTATCCAACTAAGAAGCAAACCATTCTCTGAATGGTAGCTTCTGTTGGCATGGGAGACTACCCTCATCTGACAACCCCAAGAGGATATCTGTGAAGGGAAACACTTTGATTTAAGGCCAAAGTGTAGAATTGATATTTATTAAGAAAGAATTTAGAAATTTAGACAAGTTTTAACCAAGAAATTAGGTTAAAACAAGGGAAATTTGAAAAAGCCTAAAGGGAGGTAACTCTGTACCAGCCTGCAGATCCAGAAATGGATACGCGAACAAGTTAGATCTAATTTTGAAAAGGTTAAACAGGAAAAGCGGTCAACTTTTCACTGCTGTTCAACACAGGACTTGGTAAAGAAGAAGTTTTCTGCTTTATTCAATTGGATCGCTTTAAAGGCGATGCAACTTTCACGGTGACCACATTATAAAACATCAGAAATTGTGAAAGAAACAATTGAAAGTCAGCAGAGACTTTCTTCCGAGATTTGTTAAAATCTCTTAGCAGAGATAGAGAGAGAATTAAGTATCCCTTCACAGACAGCCTATTGGGAGCATCAGACCCTCCTCAAGGGGGACCGAGATTTACAGAGCAAAGTCCCTTTGTGGGGGACGTATCGCAAGGTAATCTAGTCCTGAGGAGGACCATTGTATTTGTACCTAGACCAGACACGTGTTTCGACACTATTGTGTCTCATCAGTGGTCAGGTGGTACTAATGGCGAGAGTTGTCAACCCATGGTATCCAACTAAGAAGCAAACCATTCTCTGAATGGTAGCTTCTGTTGGCATGGGAGACTACCCTCATCTGACAACCCCAAGAGGATATCTGTGAAGGGAAACACTTTGATTTAAGGCCAAAGTGTAGAATTGATATTTATTAAGAAAGAATTTAGAAATTTAGACAAGTTTTAACCAAGAAATTAGGTTAAAACAAGGGAAATTTGAAAAAGCCTAAAGGGAGGTAACTCTGTACCAGCCTGCAGATCCAGAAATGGATACGCGAACAAGTTAGATCTAATTTTGAAAAGGTTAAACAGGAAAAGCGGTCAACTTTTCACTGCTGTTCAACACAGGACTTGGTAAAGAAGAAGTTTTCTGCTTTATTCAATTGGATCGCTTTAAAGGCGATGCAACTTTCACGGTGACCACATTATAAAACATCAGAAATTGTGAAAGAAACAATTGAAAGTCAGCAGAGACTTTCTTCCGAGATTTGTTAAAATCTCTTAGCAGAGATAGAGAGAGAATAAAGTATCCCTTCACAGACAGCCTATTGGGAGCATCAGACCCTCCTCAAGGGGGACCGAGATTTACAGAGCAAAGTCCCTTTGTGGGGGACGTATCGCAAGGTAATCTAGTCCTGAGGAGGACCATTGTATTTGTACCTAGACCAGACACGTGTTTCGACACTATTGTGTCTCATCAGTGGTCAGGTGGTACTAATGGCGAGAGTTGTCAACCCATGGTATCCAACTAAGAAGCAAACCATTCTCTGAATGGTAGCTTCTGTTGGCATGGGAGACTACCCTCATCTGACAACCCCAAGAGGATATCTGTGAAGGGAAACACTTTGATTTAAGGCCAAAGTGTAGAATTGATATTTATTAAGAAAGAATTTAGAAATTTAGACAAGTTTTAACCAAGAAATTAGGTTAAAACAAGGGAAATTTGAAAAAGCCTAAAGGGAGGTAACTCTGTACCAGCCTGCAGATCCAGAAATGGATACGCGAACAAGTTAGATCTAATTTTGAAAAGGTTAAACAGGAAAAGCGGTCAACTTTTCACTGCTGTTCAACACAGGACTTGGTAAAGAAGAAGTTTTCTGCTTTATTCAATTGGATCGCTTTAAAGGCGATGCAACTTTCACGGTGACCACATTATAAAACATCAGAAATTGTGAAAGAAACAATTGAAAGTCAGCAGAGACTTTCTTCCGAGATTTGTTAAAATCTCTTAGCAGAGATAGAGAGAGAAAAAAGTATCCCTTCACAGACAGCCTATTGGGAGCATCAGACCCTCCTCAAGGGGGACCGAGATTTACAGAGCAAAGTCCCTTTGTGGGGGACGTATCGCAAGGTAATCTAGTCCTGAGGAGGACCATTGTATTTGTACCTAGACCAGACACGTGTTTCGACACTATTGTGTCTCATCAGTGGTCAGGTGGTACTAATGGCGAGAGTTGTCAACCCATGGTATCCAACTAAGAAGCAAACCATTCTCTGAATGGTAGCTTCTGTTGGCATGGGAGACTACCCTCATCTGACAACCCCAAGAGGATATCTGTGAAGGGAAACACTTTGATTTAAGGCCAAAGTGTAGAATTGATATTTATTAAGAAAGAATTTAGAAATTTAGACAAGTTTTAACCAAGAAATTAGGTTAAAACAAGGGAAATTTGAAAAAGCCTAAAGGGAGGTAACTCTGTACCAGCCTGCAGATCCAGAAATGGATACGCGAACAAGTTAGATCTAATTTTGAAAAGGTTAAACAGGAAAAGCGGTCAACTTTTCACTGCTGTTCAACACAGGACTTGGTAAAGAAGAAGTTTTCTGCTTTATTCAATTGGATCGCTTTAAAGGCGATGCAACTTTCACGGTGACCACATTATAAAACATCAGAAATTGTGAAAGAAACAATTGAAAGTCAGCAGAGACTTTCTTCCGAGATTTGTTAAAATCTCTTAGCAGAGATAGAGAGAGAATAAAGTATCCCTTCACAGACAGCCTATTGGGAGCATCAGACCCTCCTCAAGGGGGACCGAGATTTACAGAGCAAAGTCCCTTTGTGGGGGACGTATCGCAAGGTAATCTAGTCCTGAGGAGGACCATTGTATTTGTACCTAGACCAGACACGTGTTTCGACACTATTGTGTCTCATCAGTGGTCAGGTGGTACTAATGGCGAGAGTTGTCAACCCATGGTATCCAACTAAGAAGCAAACCATTCTCTGAATGGTAGCTTCTGTTGGCATGGGAGACTACCCTCATCTGACAACCCCAAGAGGATATCTGTGAAGGGAAACACTTTGATTTAAGGCCAAAGTGTAGAATTGATATTTATTAAGAAAGAATTTAGAAATTTAGACAAGTTTTAACCAAGAAATTAGGTTAAAACAAGGGAAATTTGAAAAAGCCTAAAGGGAGGTAACTCTGTACCAGCCTGCAGATCCAGAAATGGATACGCGAACAAGTTAGATCTAATTTTGAAAAGGTTAAACAGGAAAAGCGGTCAACTTTTCACTGCTGTTCAACACAGGACTTGGTAAAGAAGAAGTTTTCTGCTTTATTCAATTGGATCGCTTTAAAGGCGATGCAACTTTCACGGTGACCACATTATAAAACATCAGAAATTGTGAAAGAAACAATTGAAAGTCAGCAGAGACTTTCTTCCGAGATTTGTTAAAATCTCTTAGCAGAGATAGAGAGAGAATAAAGTATCCCTTCACAGACAGCCTATTGGGAGCATCAGACCCTCCTCAAGGGGGACCGAGATTTACAGAGCAAAGTCCCTTTGTGGGGGACGTATCGCAAGGTAATCTAGTCCTGAGGAGGACCATTGTATTTGTACCTAGACCAGACACGTGTTTCGACACTATTGTGTCTCATCAGTGGTCAGGTGGTACTAATGGCGAGAGTTGTCAACCCATGGTATCCAACTAAGAAGCAAACCATTCTCTGAATGGTAGCTTCTGTTGGCATGGGAGACTACCCTCATCTGACAACCCCAAGAGGATATCTGTGAAGGGAAACACTTTGATTTAAGGCCAAAGTGTAGAATTGATATTTATTAAGAAAGAATTTAGAAATTTAGACAAGTTTTAACCAAGAAATTAGGTTAAAACAAGGGAAATTTGAAAAAGCCTAAAGGGAGGTAACTCTGTACCAGCCTGCAGATCCAGAAATGGATACGCGAACAAGTTAGATCTAATTTTGAAAAGGTTAAACAGGAAAAGCGGTCAACTTTTCACTGCTGTTCAACACAGGACTTGGTAAAGAAGAAGTTTTCTGCTTTATTCAATTGGATCGCTTTAAAGGCGATGCAACTTTCACGGTGACCACATTATAAAACATCAGAAATTGTGAAAGAAACAATTGAAAGTCAGCAGAGACTTTCTTCCGAGATTTGTTAAAATCTCTTAGCAGAGATAGAGAGAGAAAAAAGTATCCCTTCACAGACAGCCTATTGGGAGCATCAGACCCTCCTCAAGGGGGACCGAGATTTACAGAGCAAAGTCCCTTTGTGGGGGACGTATCGCAAGGTAATCTAGTCCTGAGGAGGACCATTGTATTTGTACCTAGACCAGACACGTGTTTCGACACTATTGTGTCTCATCAGTGGTCAGGTGGTACTAATGGCGAGAGTTGTCAACCCATGGTATCCAACTAAGAAGCAAACCATTCTCTGAATGGTAGCTTCTGTTGGCATGGGAGACTACCCTCATCTGACAACCCCAAGAGGATATCTGTGAAGGGAAACACTTTGATTTAAGGCCAAAGTGTAGAATTGATATTTATTAAGAAAGAATTTAGAAATTTAGACAAGTTTTAACCAAGAAATTAGGTTAAAACAAGGGAAATTTGAAAAAGCCTAAAGGGAGGTAACTCTGTACCAGCCTGCAGATCCAGAAATGGATACGCGAACAAGTTAGATCTAATTTTGAAAAGGTTAAACAGGAAAAGCGGTCAACTTTTCACTGCTGTTCAACACAGGACTTGGTAAAGAAGAAGTTTTCTGCTTTATTCAATTGGATCGCTTTAAAGGCGATGCAACTTTCACGGTGACCACATTATAAAACATCAGAAATTGTGAAAGAAACAATTGAAAGTCAGCAGAGACTTTCTTCCGAGATTTGTTAAAATCTCTTAGCAGAGATAGAGAGAGAATAAAGTATCCCTTCACAGACAGCCTATTGGGAGCATCAGACCCTCCTCAAGGGGGACCGAGATTTACAGAGCAAAGTCCCTTTGTGGGGGACGTATCGCAAGGTAATCTAGTCCTGAGGAGGACCATTGTATTTGTACCTAGACCAGACACGTGTTTCGACACTATTGTGTCTCATCAGTGGTCAGGTGGTACTAATGGCGAGAGTTGTCAACCCATGGTATCCAACTAAGAAGCAAACCATTCTCTGAATGGTAGCTTCTGTTGGCATGGGAGACTACCCTCATCTGACAACCCCAAGAGGATATCTGTGAAGGGAAACACTTTGATTTAAGGCCAAAGTGTAGAATTGATATTTATTAAGAAAGAATTTAGAAATTTAGACAAGTTTTAACCAAGAAATTAGGTTAAAACAAGGGAAATTTGAAAAAGCCTAAAGGGAGGTAACTCTGTACCAGCCTGCAGATCCAGAAATGGATACGCGAACAAGTTAGATCTAATTTTGAAAAGGTTAAACAGGAAAAGCGGTCAACTTTTCACTGCTGTTCAACACAGGACTTGGTAAAGAAGAAGTTTTCTGCTTTATTCAATTGGATCGCTTTAAAGGCGATGCAACTTTCACGGTGACCACATTATAAAACATCAGAAATTGTGAAAGAAACAATTGAAAGTCAGCAGAGACTTTCTTCTATATATATATATACACGTATATATATATACGTGTGTGTGTGTGTGTGTGTGTGTGTGTGTGTGTGTGTGTGTGTGTGTATGTGTATGTGTGTGTGTGATTATAATTATGTCTGTTTGACTGTGTGTGCGCACTTATGTGTTTATTACAGTTTACAGTGTTTTTTAACCCAGAGCTATTCAGACAACTCCTCTTTTAAATACACTCGAGCCAGCTAATACATCCAGGTAAAGAAAAAAATATCATCCCATTCACACGTACTTTTTATTCGGCAAAATCTCATTTACGCCTCTTGTTGCAATCTTCAACGCTATCGTCACACACTTGTCTTTTTTCTTTCCTTTCTTTCTGGCCTGCGTCTGCCTACTGGCCTTTCATTTCCTCCTTCTTCTTCTAAAGAGTTCTCTCGGCCCAACAAGCGGGACAACTCTTCTAGGCCGATCCTCCTTGACTGCTCCAAGCGAGAGTTATAAATCTTGCTCCAATTGTAGCTGCCAGGAACACAGGTCGATATTATTCAATGGCTGAGCAAACGGGGCGCGATGATTATTATGGTAGACGTAGTGGTTTGAAGGCGGTGTTGCGGTTCATATCGGCAAGAAAGGGTTAGCTTGGATCAAATGAGACTGTATCGCTCTTGGCTGAGTTTGAGTGCGGATGGACGCGTGGTTGTGATGGCTGTGTTTTTGCGGGTGCACGGTTGGTGCGTCCTTGATGACTTGTTTTGGTAGATTGGTACGTTAGTTCATTGGTTGCTCGTTTCTATGAACGTTGTTATCAGAACATATTTAGTATGGTGCTATACTAGTGGCTGTTCTGTTCCGTTCTCTTTTCAGGGTTTTTTCCCTGTCAAGTTTGTGTGACGGGTGGGACCAGCTTTGCCGGTGTTGGACTTTAACACACACATAAGTTTACATCATAGTTTTAAATCTCCAGCCTCTTCCCCTTACATCCTATTGTACCGTGCTTCTATACTTCTCTGGCTTTCTCTCTCTCCCTCTTTCTCTTTCTTTGTGTACCAACTATAATAAGGAGCTACAGCAATGCAAACATTTGGTGACACAAACGATGACGGACTGGCTGCCGATTGTGCGAAATGGGCAAGTTTTAGAACCTATACGTATTTTCGGCAACACGCTGCCAAACTGTTGCCGAATTCGCGACTTCGGCAATTCCGTAAATTAGGCACGACATTCACCGTACTTAATTGTCATCACTTCATCCTTTCTTCATACTTTCCACCAATTCCTTGGGGTTCTTTCCTTTGCAAACAGTGCAATCTTTTCGTAATAACGTTTTCCAGAAATAAATCTGTCAGGGTTTTCATGCGCTGTGGAAGACTGGTAAACCTTGAAGGTGAGGCAAGAAGTAAACACGATGAAAGCATCACAGCACACAATGTGCGAGTGAAAAAAGTCTTATTCCCCCCTCTGCTTCTTTCTCTCTGTAAACTTGTAGGGCTAGTTATTTTTCGGTAACTTACCCAACAACCAAAATCACTTACCCAACAACGGACCTGAATCCTCGATAGCTCATGGGTAGAGACTGGGGCGGGAATATAGCTCAGTTGGTAGCGCGCTGGATTTGTATTCAGTTGGCCGCTGTCAGCGTGAGTTCGATCCCAGGTTCGGCGGAAATTTATTTCAGAGTCAACTTTGTGTGCAGACTCTCTTCGGTGTCCGAAGCCTCCCCCCGTGTACACTACATTGGGTGTGCACGTTAAAGATCCCACGATTGACAAAAGGGTCTTTCCTGGCAAAATTGCTTAGGCACAGTTAATAATTGTCTACCTATACCCGTGTGACTTGGAATAATAGGCCGCGAAAGGTAAATATGCGCCGAAATGGCTGCAATCTACTGGCCGTATAAAATTTCATCTCACACGGCATCACTGCAGAGCGCCTAGAACTGTACCCACGGAATATGCGCGATATAAGCGTCATTGATTGATTGATTGTACACATTGTGGATCTACTTTTTGCGACTCAAAAGTTCAGAACACTCTAATGTACAAAATATACATTTCTGGAGCAAACAATACAACCATACCGCATTTAAAACCAGCAACTACAGGCTTGAACACATGAATCTCAATATAAAATCCATGAGTTTGGTTGTTTTCTGAATTCAGATCTGCCGTGCACAATCGTTTATCGCTAGCAAGATTCCAAGGAAAAGTAACTCTCATACTTTGTCTAGTGACACGAGTAGTTCCCCTTCCAGATTTCGGCTGCATCGACAAGACTGCAATCCGACGGTCAGTTTTCAACAATATTTCATTTTATAAACAGATCTCACGCAATCAATTGCAAACATTTAATCAACTTAAAGAACATGCAGCGGTTTCATACACTATTTTGCCCCAGAAAACTGAACTTCATACAGTTTTTAACGTTGTAACACGCGTGTAAAACTTCGTCTGCTAGTCACATTCGAGGAAAGAACATTTCCTGAGCGATACCAAAACATGAACAGAACACACACTGTCTGCCTTTACCGCCACAGCAGAATGACAACATAACTGTGTACTTGATTTTAGTTCAAAACATGGACACTGACAAGAAGTGTTAACAGAATTGAATGATTTGCACGGAACTATACAACCGCGCATTAATCGATCGCCTGCGCAAATAGACTGGTTGGGTGAATATGATTCGATCAAACTTTCGCACAAAAACTCCTCTTTTCTTTGAATAACTGAAGAAAGGAGGAATAAAGAGGTTACATACCTCGTCTCAGTGATTATCAAAAATAATGGCCTCAGTTCGCGGTCATGAAAAAGCTCGCTGAAGCTCGCATTTTTCATGATCCGCTAACTTCGACCATTATTTTTGATGATCACTGAGACGAGGTATGTAACCTCTACATATCCAGGATACCCTGGAAACTAAATCACACACAGATACACATGATGCACACAGACAAACAGACACGAACACATGCACCAACCCCCAATCTCCCCCCCCCCAACACACAGAGACAGACAGAAAGACATCCATACAGTCAGACAGACAGATAGATATAGACAGACCGACAGACACTCACAACCACACACACACGCACGCACGCACATAAACACACACACACACGCATTCACGCACGCGCGCGTGCATACACACACCCATCACACACACACACACACACATACACACACACACACACACATAAGCACTCACACTTACACACTCACACGTAAACACTCTAACACACAAACACAATCATGCACGCACACAAAATCAATGACAAACACTCACAACCACACATACACGCACGCACATAAACACACACACACACACACACACACATTCACGCACGCACGCGCGCACACACACACACACACACACAGAGGAATACGCACATGCAAACTTACAGCTAACACCAATATGCAATTTATCAAAGATAAAGGTTCCACACATATTGATGACACACTCAGATGACTGCGCATTTGACTTTCTTCCAGATCAAACTGTTCAGGATGACATTTTCCAAATACAAGCACATCAGACCGTACGTTTTCACCCTCTATTACTCAGTATATTGTAATTTGTTATGCTCGAGGCAAGAACACGGAAAATGACCGTTTTGATTTAATTATTCATTTCCCAACATCAGCTGTATGTATCCCATGATGCAGTTTACTTTAATGGCTGCCACTAATGCTGACGAGGTGCGAAGTTTTTAATGGTGCCGCAATGCTCCACGCTATTGACGTTGCTGGGACTAGGGGTGTGTTAGTTCGTTGGAAAGTCCTAGTCTCTTGATGTCTGCATGTACACTCCGCTGTAACGTGAAATCGACATGCGCACGAAACAAACTTGTTAAAAGTTTGAAGAAGCTGGACTGATGGTTATCCTATAGTTTCTTGATCATTGGTTGTGTATTGTGCTTTCAGAGAAGAGTGTTGTTTTCACGTCAGCTCCACTGGGCGGTTGTTTGGCGACACGTTTGATTTTGGTGACTGACGGCAAGTGCTTGCGTCGTTTCTTTCTGGGTCAAAACGCCTTATTGTTTTTTGTTGCAATAAATCAAAAGGTTGTTTGTACGTTCAACTGTTTTGGTATGTTACCTCAGCTTCCGGAGGTTTTTGAAGTTTGGAAGTTACTGACCCTAAAGCCATTGCTGTGTTAGAATTTGTTTGGATGTTAATGAGTTCAGCGGATCTCCTTTATTGCCAAAGCACACTAAGCTCAAAGCAAACATGTGTGTCTATCTTCAAGCTTTTGTTAGGCTCATTTACTTTGCCATGACCTTTGACTGGCTCTTATAGACATCAACAACAGCGGGTACAACAATAATCACAGCGGTGAAAACAATCACGACAGAGATCGCAGCAGCAAAATCAAGAAGACCACCACCAAAATTCAGCCACTACAACAGCGGTCAAAACCTGGACAAAAACATCGGCAAAAGCGGCAACAGCGGTCAAAACCTGGACAAAAACATCGGCAAAAGCGGCAACAGCAGAACCACAAACAATCGAGGAAGATGAAAAATGGCTATTAGTATCCCCCAAATATCGACATGATCCTCGTGTTCTTCAAGTTTGTCGTCACTGTCGGGTTTCTGTCTGTTAGTGCAATACTGAATTGGTCCCGAATATGTTAAAGTAACACGAAAAAGCAACAGCCAACCATCCAACCAACCAACCAACCAACCAACCGTCTATTTGTGTACGGTCAGTTCTGCGTCGACTGTGTGCCCTAAAACATACCATAAATATTGGGATGACTCGCAGCTCTCTTTTTCTCTGTGAACTTGCTGATTTTATGTGCAGCTCCTGAACTGTTTTTAGTGCTGTTCCTATTGCAGTTTTGCCTCCATTTGGCTTGACTTGCAAATGCGGCTTTTCTGTGAGAATCTTAGAGGTGATGAATGGTGAACTCTCGTGCAAACTTTCCCGATGAAATCGGGGCTTTGATGGGATGGCCGAGTGAACCAGTCACGTGACTTTTCGTGTTTTGCTTTTGTCACGCTGCATTTCTTGAAGTATTCTTTTTACTTGAGGGCAGGGGACAGCTTTTTGTTTGTGAATGTGCCGAATAGTTTTACACAGTTTTTCTTTTCAACTGGTGATAGTCGTGATCTGAACTCTGCTAGTTTTAGTGAGAGTGGTTGTTCCTAGCTACTGGGATCGAAAACGTTGTTCAAACTCCGGAGCTGGACTGCTGTTATAACTCGTCACACGACACAGGGACATTTCTTGTTTAACAACAACAACAACAACAACAACAACAACAACAACAACTACAACAACAACACTTACAGAAAGTTACACTGAGTGTAAAAGTGTGCAACTGACACGAGAACATATTGCTTGGCAATTTCTGGTGTACACTGTCGAACGTGACACAGGCGACTAACATGATACAGACTAATGAAGACTTATAAAGAAAAAAATCAAACCAAACTTTAAGAAACCGACACAGTTTGTAATTAAGTCTCTCGATGGGAACTTGGTTTGCAAAGTATCGCGTGAGATGAACTGGAACACCATCCAAAGTAATACAGAATTTAAAAAACACACTGTGAGATCACTGATTTAATTTAACCAGAAAGCATTCGAAGCAGAATACATAGAGTGTGAAAGTGTGCTAAACACAGCCACGTCAAAACTTTCACCAGGAATTCCTACTTTGCAAAGTAGCACGTGAGACTATATACACCGTCAACTAAAGGAGACAAATCTCACGGACACACTGTTGTTTGGGAAGACAGCACGTGCAACAAACGTCAAGATGGTGTTGGTGTTCAGACCGTGGTTCACAGACGGGGATGGACAGTGTCCACAGGACACGGGGGGCGGCTACCACAATGGCTACCACACGGGGTAAGCCTACGTTTTCAAGTCAAGTCAATATTTATTTCAAAAACCCCTAGGGTTACATGAATAAAATAAATAAAAATTGCAATAAACACGACAAAAAAGATATATGTAATAATGAGACACAACACTTCTAATTAACCGAAAATAAATCAAGCTTAATTCATAACAAAATAATTGTAATCATACATTTTTTTTTTTTACAGGAAAGTATATGTTTCTGTGTTTGTTTTTGTTTTAATAAGAAAAAAAAACACGTGATCAAATAATCAGAACTCTTTCAAAATACTCTTAATAAAATATATTAAATGCAATAACTTTCGTTTCTTTGTTAATTCAAATAAATGTTTACATTTGACTGCATTTGAATTTCTACGAATTTCCTCACATTTTCAAAAAAATGACACTGAAATATATAATAAAATTCATCTCCGAGTTCTCCAGACTGGCATTTAACACATATTCTTTCGTTATGTGGTATATTTAACATTCGGCCTTTCTGTATTGGCAATTTATGATTTAATGTTCTAAAGCGTAAAAAAGAGAGTGCTAGGTTATTGGGTAAAATGTTCAAATAATTTTCAAATATAAATGTATCTTTAAACAATCTATAATTCAAACAAGTTTCTTTTTCATTTAATTCTGAAAACCACGATTGTATATATTGATCTTTTAGGCATTGCAACGTTTTCAATTTAAACCATTTTTCGGAACATCGTAAATTAAACTGGTCATGCCAAAAACCACAAAGACCAAGAGCATTTAAAGTTGTTTCAACATGTTTTAAATAGGGTGCTTCATATATGTTATTTACATAGAGGCGATGCAGAAAACGGTACAATACATTTGAAAACTTGTTACTATTATTACAATCCACCAATTTAAACCAAAAACTAAATATTCTATTTTTTACGAGGACATCTAGTGGAAATTTGCCTAATTCGCCTTATACCATACACGTTGGGGTCGACTTTCTCAATTTCAAAATAATCTTATAAAAACGTAGCTGTAATTTTGTTGCTAAATTTACCAAATTTGGTCCCCATACTTCACAGCCATACAACATAATCGGTGCAACTATTCTATCAAACAATTCAATTTGAATATCTATGGACAACGACAATTTTCTACACTTCTTTAACAAGCTAAACATTGCTCGAGAGGCCTTATCATCTAACAACTTTTGTGATTTATTAAACTTATTATTATAATTAAAAAATAGACCCAAATATTGAAAGCCAAACACGACCTGAACTAATTCATCTTTGTATTTAAATAATGGCAATTTTCGTATTTTACCTCTTGAAAAAACAACTATTTTCGTTTTTTTGGTGTTCACCCGCAAATTCCACAGATCGCAGTATTCGGACAACACATTTAGAGAGTCTTGTAATGCTTCTGGGGAT
>NC_090254.1:30816683-30841683 GCF_037325665.1 Littorina saxatilis
GGTCTACCAGCTTATATTTATGAAAGAAAATTGTCCGACTGGAAATTAAGGCATGGTGTAACGATTGAAAATTGAATACCCTGTCTTTATTTAAGCAACGTGGCATCAGAGGCCGACTAAAACTCATATTTAGGCGGTTGTTGAACTCGACCGTTAGCGGGGTCTCATAGAACAATGACTCTCGATCCGTGGCAAATGTTACATTTTGGTCAAAAGTGCAAAACACGAGGAGTAAAGAATGCATGTCATAGCACAATACGGGTCAGTCAACCTATCACTCAGCTAACAAGCAAACCAGCGAGCAGTATAGATAGATAGATAGATAGATAGACAGATAGACAGACAAACATACAGACGCACGCACGCACGTACGCACGCACGTACGCACACACGCTAAAACACACACACACACACACACACACACACACACACACACACACACACATACACATGCACACACACAAACTCACCCCCCACACACACACATACACAATTAAGACTGGGAGATACAGTAATACATCTATGGAAAATAGGTTATGTGAAACATGTGGAGTAATAGAAGATGAAATACATTTTTTAGATAACTGCATTGAAAACAACCAATTACAAAAATCTTTCATGAGTGAAATTAATCGACCTATATATTCATATGTTGTACCAAGTCAAGTTTTGCAAGTAGACAATGTACAAACTAAATTGGGAGAATGTGTATATAATTGCTTCCAAAAAAAGAAACAATGAAATCATTTGGTTATTTATCTTCCCGTGTCTTAAACACTACGTTTCATGACAATAAAGTGTATTCGTATTCGTATTCGTACACACACACACACACACACACACACACACACACAAACACAAACACACACACACACACACACACACACACACACACACACACACACACACACATACATACATACATACATACATACATACATACATACATACATACATACATACATACATACATACATACACATGCATGCATAGATACATACATACAGACATACATACATACATACAGACATTCATACATGCATACATACATTCATTTATACATACATGCATACATACATACATGACAAAAAAGAAAAGAAAAAAAAAGAAAGACAGAGCAACAATGGAAAACAAAAGGTAATAAACAGATTTTGCCTGACCTCGCGTGCCATAATTATCCTACCCACACATTTTCTCAGCAAATTTCAAGAAATGGATAAGCTTCAGGCATAATGTCAAAAGTATCTAATCTTTCGTAAAGTAAACTGAAACGGGAAGAAAGACGCCTTAAAGACACATTCCTGATCCTGTAAACAATCATGCACACTACAACAGATCTGTTCACGCTTTTACGTGGAACACGTGTATTCCACTAAGATATACAGTCTCGCTGCTTCCTGTGGAGAGTGGCAATTTTGGATTGACATAATTTGGTGACAGACACCGATGTCAATGATCGTTATCATCTTTATTAAAGAGTGGGAATTTTTGGATACATTAATTTGGTGAAAGACACGGATGTCAATCATCGTTATTAAATGCACACGCCTTCTCGTTCGGCTGACCATCGCAGGTCTGGCCGGGCTTTTGCATGGGAGAAGAATTAACATCCCTTCACTCGGTCACATACCAAAGACGAACAGTCAGGGTGCGCTTTGTGCCCTGTGGGAATTTTTGGATGAATTAATTTTCTAAATATTATTCACAGAAATTCGTTGTGTTTTGGTTCGTGACCAAGTGGATTGATATTGTTATCCCATGTGAACTGTTTTTACGTGAAGGGCTACGCCTTGAATAGTACACAAGTTTCTCACTCTGCACCTAAATAGATGTTGATTGTTGGTATGTGACCAAGTGGATGATCCTCTTGTCCCGTGTCAAGTCCTTGGAGTTGACTGGTGTTCGACCTCGTCGCTTCCAGGCGAGAATCAACCATATCTTAAGGCATCAGCCTTTGTCTGTCAACTATTGAGTAAAGGTTAATGCCCAGTGCGACATGAAAACAAACAAAAGTCTATATATACCACATAAATCAAACTGTCCAGAAATTGGCTCACATAATGCATATCTGGTAAATAAGGAACAGCCAGCAGCCAATCGCATGTCGGTCCAGACGATTACTAACTCCAGGACAATGCATCTTCCAGCGGAAATTTTTCTCCAGAACCTGATTGTAGCACCTGCGCTTTGACAGAGTCAGCCTCCCCCCCCCCCCCCCCCCTCACTAATCAGTCACCGTAAGTCTGTTTGAAATGTTGACCCTAAGCGTGACGTAAACGTGCGTGGATATGTAGTCTCCATGGCAAACGAAAACTTGTTACAATGATAAGTAACTTTTTTTTTTTTATCCTTTTAAGACTACTTACAGTCTGAGAAAATCACGGCTTTAAAGACATCGGGGAGGTATATTTATTTACAACTTTATGAACAGACAATCTCTGAAAGCAGTGTTAAAATAAACAAGTCGCGTAAGGCGAAAATACAATATTTAGTCAAGTAGCTGTCGAACTCACAGAATGAAACTGAACGCAGCAAGACCGTATACTCGTAGCATCGTCACTCCACCGCCCGTGGCAAAGGCAGTGCCCGTGGAATTGACAAGAAGAGCGGGGTATTCGTTGCGCTAAGAAGGATAGCACGCTTTTCTGTACCTCTCTTCGTTTTAACTTTCTGAGCGTGTTTTTAATCCAAACATATCATATCTATATATTTTTGGAATCAGGAACCGACAAGGAATACGATGAAAGTGTTTTTAAATTGATTTCGAAAAAAAAAATTTGATAATAATTTTTATATATTTAATTTTCAGAGCTTGTTTTTAATCCAAATATAACATATTGATATGTTTTTGGAATCAGCAAATGATGGAGAATAAGATAAACGTAAATTTGGATCGTTTTATAAATTTTTAATTTTTTTTACAATTTTCAGATTTTTAATGACCAAAGTCATTAATTAATTTTTAAGCCACCAAGCTGAAATGCAATACCGAACCCCGGGCTTCGTCGAAGAGTACTTGACCAAAATTTCAACCAATTTGGTTGAAAAATGAGGGCGTGACAGTGCCGCCTCAACTTTCACGAAAAGCCGGATATGACGTCATCAAAGACATTTATCAAAAAAATGAAAAAAACGTTCGGGGATTTCATACCCAGGAACTCTCATGTCAAATTTCATAAAGATCGGTCCAGTAGTTTAGTCTGAATCGCTCTACACACACACACACACAGACACACACACAGACACACACACGCACACACGCACATACACCACGACCCTCGTTTCGATTCCCCCTCGATGTTAAAATATTTAGTCAAAACTTGACTAAATATAAAAGGGGGGGGGGGGGGGGGGGGAGGGGAGGCGTCTTTATTCGGGGTTTCTTAATAGCTTGGTTCCGTTGTGTTCCATTATGAAAGGAATGTTCTACCTTGTTTTATGTCCACACACGTCATTCAGACTGTATAGTGAAAGTATGCCACCTTCATTTGATTGTATGCGGCATTGCTATCTGTATTTTTTTCTGAATAAATTGTTTAAACCAAAGTATGCCACCTGAGAGTTAAGCCAAAGGTATAACAAAGGCAGAAGAAAGAGATATCGTTAAATCGAGAGATTCTTTTGTTATCATTAAAAGTGATCCTTGTGGTAAAACATATGGAATGCAATTCAAGACATTAGAATACAGCACACACAGCACAGCACATCACAACAGCCTCTCTTCAAGAATACACAAACAAACCCAACTTCACACGAAAGACACATTTCGAAGATACGAGTCAAACTGCATCCAGCCGGGGTCGCAAAACTAGACTAACAAATCCGAGTCGCGATGCCTGAGGGTGAGAAGAGAAGAGAAGAGAAGAATGGATGGCAGCGGGGACAGGGGAGACAACAGCGTCTTGCAGTCCCCCCCCCCCCCCCCTGCCCCTCCCCCTGCCCCCCCCCCCCCCTTCCAGCTCTCTGACAGGTGTCGCGCGAAGAGGAGCACATTTGTTTTCACCTACACGCTTATTCCCCCCTTCTGTCTTCTTTGTCGTCGGAGGAGGAAAGATTTCTTCCTCTCTCGTGTGCCGGAAAAGCTTCGGTGTGATCGTTCTTTTTTATTTCCGCCAGTGGCTGAAGCAAACTTAGAGTACGAGTTTGGTTGTGTTTTACGGCGGTGAGATACATAGAGCTGGAGAGTGAAGATTTCTGTTTAACAACCAGTAACAAAGGTAAACGTTGAGCTTTGTGTGCTTGTTAAAATGAACTGTTGTCTCCACGCAACACATTTGATAGTTATTTCTTCGGTTCTCTGTTCGTAACATTTATGTGACCTCAGAACAAAAAGCAGCTAGCTGTGTGTTTTACAACTGTCGGTAACGTTAAGAGAAACTATGGTTTCCTGTTTCATACCAGTGATGAAGGTAAACTTTGAACGCTTTTTCTTTACTTTGGGTTTGCTTAGAGTCCTCCGTTTATATAGTTTCTTTAGTTTAGTTTATTCTTATTTGAATTTAATGTTAGTACTGAATGTGTGCTTATAGAGAAGAAAGTGTATGTCTTACAGCAGTGATAAAAGGTAACTTTTCGTGGCCTGATTTGGGCGTTCTTGTAAAACGATATCTTGTCTCTTTTACAAATCATTTTTTTTTATAAACTGTCTATTTTTTAACACGTTTTTAATCCGTTGTCTCATTTTAGAACGGCTATTTATGATAGGACTTCTTAAGTGGTTTAACAGAAAAGAGTAAGGAGGACTTCGCCTGTGGGAATGTATACGTTCTAAAACTGTATGTATAAACTTTGAAGACTTGTGTGATAAAAATGCGCTCAGAGCACTCAGTTGTCGACCTTTAACGGTGACATAAACGGAAACACAGTTTTGAGCACATAATTATATGTGTTTTATAACAGTAAGTTGGGTTTGAGGCGTAGTTCGGTGAAAAGTTGGAGGTCGCTTATTTAGAAAACAACAACGACAATACAGTTACAAAGGTATTTGACATTTTCTGATTTCGGCGTTGCGTGTGAATACATAATATACAAACATAATACAAGCAATCATAACCAACACACCTTAAATGAACTTGGATTAAAAAAAAAGGCGAAAATAACATTGAATTGATTTTAATCATGACGTCATCAAGTGCTAAGACAGTCGTATAACGGAAGAGGGAATAACAATGACAGTAACCAGCAACGCTTTAGCGTTATATAACCTTTGTGCGTTAGTAACAGAAAATAACGTCCCCATGCATTCGTCCTTGGTCTCACAATGTAATAAGATTGATAAAAGCTTCTGATAAAAAGCTACATACATGTGAAGAGAAGATGAAACAGACTAAATGGAAACAGGAAAAGGAAAGGATATGAAGAAAGCCATACAAGGGGACTAATGACTGATGCAAAGTGTTGTGTAGTAGGACCAATATATGCCCAAGTTATATTTGTTCCAAACTAGATAGTAAAGAAGAAAAACGCTAGAGAAAAAAATGCAACTGGCTCTTATTTGACGACGAGAAACACGTCGAGAAAAAGAACTGCCGATCGTTTCAGCAATTTAGTTTTCTTCTTTGCAAATTGTCTTGGGTTTTCCTATCGCAGAAAGAGGATGAATGTGTGCAATCAAAGTGACGAGACACAGACTACACTCATCGAGATAAGTTATGATATGTAAGCGTACAGAAGCAGAAATGGCATTGCTTGATAAAAATTGCCTGTATTCTTGGTCTTTTTGGAGTTTTGAAAAACAAAGCAAATAACGAAAAACACCGAAAAGACGAGCAGCCATCTATAGCGTATTCTTTACGCGTGCTTACCGTGAGTTTAAGCGTTCAAAGTTTTTTTGTTTAGTTTTTGAACTTCCAGCAATTTTCCGACGGACGATAATCAAAACGACATTGCGAGACAAACAACTGAAATAGTGAGAGACGATCAGCGATATATAGATGTATATATATTTTGGTGAGTTCTCAATCCTTTCCAGATTGTTAACTTTCCTCGGGTTATTCTTGATCAGTGTTGCAATCGGTTCCAAAAGGGTTTGACTTCCCAGTAGGCTGTCTGTGAAGAGTTCTCTCTAGATCTAATTCTTACCCCCTCCCCCACCTCTTCCTTTTTCTCTAGTGTGCTTGCTGCTTTCAAATTTCCACGTTGGAATGTAAGCGGCAGAGACACACAGAGTAAAGGATGACCTCCCTTGCTCATGACGTAACTTTTTCGCATTCTCGCTTTTGACGTCAATCTATATATATATAACGTGTGTTATTAACGCGTGAGTGCGTGTACGGAAACAGTCTTTTAACTTTAAGTATCTTGAACATGCAAACACTTTACAACAGACAGTCAGCATTGCACAGGGCCAGAGAAACATGGACAACTTCAACTAGCTGCAGCCTGCTCAGGTGTTCTTTACGCGCGTGTTTGTGAATATAGATACACTCGTACTTTCATTTTGCTTGAATAATGCACATTTTTCTGTAGACGAGGGAAAGTGTTAGGTGTGCATCTGTGTCCACAGGAACACTCAACTTTCGTTTCTGCTGAGTATGTGCGTATCCACGAGTTATGCGACCAGCAGTGGCATTCTAAAAAGTCAGCCAGCATTCAGTTTTAAGACACACTCACAGTAGCAAGAGCGTGACTTGGGAATACGAGGCTGCACGAGACCCTTGAACAATTCCAAGTGGATGAGGTTTGTGCGCAACTCTCGGTGCGTGTGTCACCGTGCTCGTGTGTGTCATATATGGTGGATGGACTACCCCGGGAAGCGTATTTCGTTAGTGTGTGAGAGGGATACCACCCGGAATGGCACCTGGTTCTCATTTCCCGTACGACAACGGGTTTCCCGCCTTGGCAGACCCCCCCTGCGATAATGTGCAGTGGTGAGTCAATACTTGTGTGTGAATGTTGTAATGTGTTTGGCGTCTTTGGGATTTGGGTTGGTCAATATGTTAGAATGATTGCTTCCTTCGGTTCTTGTGAGTGTCTGTGTGTCTCTCATTCTCGTTCTCTCTCTCTCTCTCTCTCTCTCTCTCTCTCTCTCTCTCTCTCTCTCTCTCTCTCTCTCTCTCTCTCTCTCTCTCTCTCTCTCTCTCTCTCTCTCTCTTTTTCAATCTCTGTCTCTTTCTGCATCTTTCTAGCTCTCTCTCTCTCTCTCTCTCTCTCTTTCAAATCTAAGTGAACGAAATTGGACTGGCGAGCAGACACAAAACCTTGTTGGTTTATATATCTCGGATGTAAATATAATATAATATAATATAATATGATATGATATGATATGATATGATATGATATGATATCATATGATATCATATGATATCATATCATATCATATCATATCATATCATATCATATCATATCATATCATATCATATGATCGCGCAGACATGCACACCGCTACACGCTTTCTGACTTTGGAAGAAAAACTGACTCCAAGTGCATTCGACTTCACAACACAGTTGTTGAAACAGCTTTTTAAGTTGTCAGTGTATGCTGTTGTCGATAGAAACATCGCCGTGGTACAGATGGGTAAACCGGAATCATGCGTCGGCCATTTTTCTCAATATGCTTTTGGATATTGAGAAAAATGGCCGACTTCCGTAGCATTATGCTTTGATAATTGGAAGAGCCCATCCAATCACAGCCCCCGAATTCCCCCACGTGTTCATCAGAATAGCTATATAATATAATATAATATAATATAATATAATATAATATAATATAATATAATATAATATAATATAATATAATATAATATAATATAATATAATATAATATAATATAATATAATATAATATAATATAGTATTATATAATAAGATATGATATGTTATGATATGATATGATATGATATACTATAACATAATATAGCATCATATAATATAATATAGCTATTCTGATGGACACGTGGGGGAATTCGGGGGCTGTGATTGGATGGTCTCAACATCATCATCAAAGCATAATGCTACGGAAGTCGGCCATTTTTGCCAATATCCAAAAGCATATTGGCAATAACAAAGACGCATGGTTCCGGTTTACCCATCTGTTACCACACGATGTTAACAATCGACAACAGCATGCACTGACAACTTGAAATTCTTCTCGGTAATGTTTTTCAGCTTTACAAATGTCGATAGCATACCCTTTTCTGCTAACTTCCCGATGAAACAGGACTAAACAAATTATTTTCTGTCCCTAAAGACCACAGAATGCCCAAAGTCGAAAGATGTACAAACAGGGGAGTAAAACGGAACAGCCGTTTTTGTGTGCCTGTGTGAGCATAGTTGCCGACTGACACAAACTTTCGCATTCGGCTTTTCTTATCTCGTAACTCCACACTAAATACCCCACTTCCCCTCTGAAGTATTGATGTACAACCCATGGCACTAACATTCATGTAGTCGTTTATAACTGAGGTTGAAAAATTCGCTTCATGACGAGACAAGTATAAATGCCATTCACCCAAACTGAAAACTTCGCTGTCGTCTGCTCGCGTTGTACGGATTAGCTGTTCTCTTCTCCTCCTCTTGTTGCATCCTAGTTCTTCAGTTGCTTATAGTTTTCCGTTGATGTTGTGTTTTGGTCTTCTTCATAAGTAGTCTTGTTCAAAATTTAAAAAACTCAAACTTCTTTTTGTTGTATACGAATGAACTAATAAAACGCTGTTTAACAGCTGTGTTAAGAAATCGAGTTTTTTTTCCAAAGTCAGTGTGGCGCCTGCGCAAAACTAATGCGCATAAGAAACGGCGTCTGCTATCAAAACCTGAGATCAACGCATCGACGCAAAAACTGTCATTTTGTAAGTTTGGAACAACAAATCAAGGTCAGAACAGCTATATAATCGCTATTGTTATTTCAGCGTAGCAATAGGGTCCGATATTTAGACTCGAACAAGTATAATGCGACTCGTCTTCGACTCGTCGGCATTATACTTGTCTCGTCTAAATATCGGACCCTATTGCTACGCTGAAAACACAATAGCTGTTAATATTAAATAATTAAGTAAGATATGAAGATATTATATAGTAAGGTAATATCACCTGAGATATCCATTTCCATGATGCCAACGCGCGTGTTATGCCAGTTTATCGTCCAAACGTTACCAATTTCGTATTTACACTTTATTTTGAACATGTATTCCTCGATGATATATTGCCCCTAAACAAAACTTGGACAACATTGTCTATCATCATGATAAAATCAAATTTTCTTTGGAAATAATAGACTAGATGCAATTTCTTGTCTGTCACAAAATCGGCCTATTGCGGTCTCTATCTTATGTTATACGCTACTTCCTCAATTCTGCGGAAGGCGTCAGGAAAAAATCCATATGCTTATTAGCTTGTATATAATGATGTGATGTGCTATGTCATTCTATCTTTCTATAGGTACACTTCATTAATTTGGTTGTCCTGATGAAGCTGTCACTAGGGTCTGAGGGAAGGGGGGGGGGTCAGAGGGATGGAGGGGAGTCGACAATCCTCCTCTCCCTCTCCCACCCCTTCTATTTGCATTCAGCCTTACAGATACAGATACAGATACCCCTTTTAAGACGTCCACACATCTGAGACATTGAGGTATTAAAAAGGAGGGTGCACATTAAGAGATTGATGTAAACAGGCAAACTTAGACCTTAAAGGGACATAAGTTGTGGAATATGATACATATGGTCTCTTCGCGCTTGGCATTTATTGATTACTAGGTCAGGTGATCTTCAGCAACAATGCTTCAAAGACCACCAAGCTTGGCCCAGAATGGTAACGTGAGCTAAGAAGTTAACATACACTACTCACAAAAAGTTAAGGATCACTATGAGAAAACAGGTGGTCAATAAAATCAGTTCGCTACTGTTATTTATTTCTTAGTCAAACCAAATTGTTATGAATTCTTGTTCAGCTGTAAGTGGGCGATGTTGTGTTAGTGGGAACATTGCACGGGATTCTGTACTACTGAGTTTGGTAGCAAAAGAAAAAGCGGAAACTTGCGAAAAAGGACCTTGTTATGGACCGTTCAGCCCGAACACAATGCACAAGCCACATGGAAAAACCATTATGCACGTGCAAGCACTGCTGTTTATGTGTGAGATGCTGTCACTTGCTTGGCTTTTTGAGAAGACATAGGCCTACCACCAGTAGGCATTATCTGACAATGCCTCCCCGACGAAAATTGAACGAGTTTGAGAGGGGACGAGCTGTTGCATGGTTCCAAGATGGTGTCCCCAAGCGAGAAGTGGCCAGGCGACTTCACGTGTCCATCTCAGTCATTGTCAGACTGATTCAACGTTTCACAGCCACTGGGAGAGTCCAGGAAAGACGCAGACCTGGGCGACCAAAGAAGACAACTTCACGTGAAGATCGTCTCATTGAACGACTAGCCTTGCAAACAAGAACAGCCTCTTCCAGCATTATTCGAAGGCAGCTGAGGGTGGCTACTAACACCAACATCAGCCAGCAGACCATACGGAATCGCCTTCATGGGTTTAGCTTCCGTTCTCGTCGCCCAGCTGTACGGCCACGCTTAACTCCAGCCCATAGGGCAGCACGCCGCGCCTTCTGCAGACGTCACGTGAGGTGGACACGTCAGCAAGGTCCCAGGTCCTGTTCAGTGATGAATCACGCTTCACCCTGAACCACAACGACGACCGACTGAGGGTCTGGAGGCGCCAAGGGGAACGCTACATTGACGCCACTGTCCAAGAAAAGGTGGCCTTTGGTGGAGGTTCTGTAATGGTCTGGGGGGCCTTCAGCCTTCACCACAGAACACCCTTGTTTCATGTACAGGGTAACCTGACTGGCCTCCGATACCGGGATGAGATCCTTCGACCGCTGGCTGTGCCTACACTGCAGCAGATGGGACCGCAGGCTGTCTACCAGGATGACAACGCTCGCCCCACAGGGCAAGGGTGGTCAACGACTTCCTGCAGCAGTCTGGAGTCAACAGAATGGAGTGGCCAGCATGCAGTCCCGATCTCAACCCGATTGAGAACCTCTGGGATGAGTTGGATCGCAAAGTGAGGAGCAACCATCCCCCCTCCCAGGGATGTTCAGCACCTCTACCAGGAGCTACAGGCTGAGTGGCAGGCGCTTCCACAGAGGATCTTCACGACCCTGGTCAACTCTATGAGGACTCGGTGCGTCGAGTGCCATAACAGCCAGGGCGGTTACCCGCATTACTGAACTTTTGGGAGCATCTGAATGTCATGTCTTGTGATTTCAACGACTTTGTGAAATTAAATTTCGATACGTACACACTTTGATAAAATGTACAGACCACACGATTGCTCGAAATTGAAGGAAATGTTGTATCGTTATTGCTAAAGCATTGAATTAAACGTTTGCCAAATACCAACGCATTGGCTTTCTTATTTGGAAAGTTATGAATTTGTGTGCAAGTGATCCTTAACTTTTTGTGAGTAGCTTACGTACATAGCTCACTGAGTACTCACGTCCTTGCACTTTGGTTTGGTCAAAAAAGGCCAAAGTGACATATTGATGGACAAACGTCATTAATGTTCACTGTGCGCAATTAATTCATTGGTCAGTGTACGGTGCAGCCACAGTGAACTTTTTCCGTGACGGGCGCAACGGCAACTTAGAACAAAAGTGTTTGTGATTGTTCAGTTTACTCCTCACTTATGGACATTGGAGTAGCTGTCATAAAGGTAGACAAGCAAAGTGTAAAAGCAACGCCCATGTTGGATTGTTATCTGGACAAGGGTTGCTTTGTGCCCGCAAAAACGATACATGAGAACCCTGATGACATTGTCATCAACAATCAAAGATTAATTGCGATCATAACTTCATTTCTCAGATACCAACTAGCTAGTTTCCTCTTCACTGTGCCGGGTCGTTTGGTTCACAATGGCCAAAGCTGGATGATTTCTTCACTGACGATAACGGTAAACAATGATCTTTGATAAGGTTTGGTCGATTCCAATCACGGTCTGGAATTAATGAGCTCTGTTTGTGCACTCGGGATATGGCAGCTGCATGAATAACGATGCTTTTAGGATGCATGTTAGTTTGTAGAGGGATAGGAGGATGGGTCGGGGTACAGGAGAGAGAGAGAGAGAGAGAGAGAGAGAGAGAGAGAGAGAGAGATCTAGAGCTAGAGAGAGAGAGAGAGCGAGAGAGAGAGAGAGAGAGAGCTAGAGAGAGAGAGAGAGAGAGCTAGAGAGAGAGAGCGAGAGAGAGAGAGAGAGAGCGAGCTAGAGAGCAAGAGAGAGAGAGAGAGAGAGCTAGAGAGCAAGAGAGAGAGAGAGAGAGAGAGCCAGCGAGAGAGAGAGAGAGAGAGAGCTAGAGAGCAAGAGAGAGAGAGAGCTAGAGAGAGAGAGCAAGAGATAGAGAGAAAGAGAGCTAGAGAGCAAGAGAGAGAGAGAGAGAGAGAGAGAAAGAGAGAGAGAGAGAATCATAACTGTGTGTGTGTGTGTGTGTGTGTGTGTGTGTGAACCAGTCTTTGTGCGTATGTGTGTGTACGTGTGTACGTGTGTGTGTGTGTGTGTGTGTGTGTGTGTGTGTGTGTGTGTGTGAAACATTGTCTACAGTCGCCATTTTGCCATGGGCAAGAAAGAATGAGGTCTGAAGCACTTTGCGACGCGACTACGACTTAGTATTTGCGTTCCATTGACAATAATGTTTTTTTTAAAGTACTAGTTTGTCCTATAACTTTAGTGCCTTTGTATTAGTTATAAGCTCAGACCTGTAAACAAATCAAACACCGCCGGTGAAGGGGCCATTGCGCGTTTGACTGAAATAACCTCCCCTTATCCATCATGGCTGGACGGCAGAAAATCATTATAAACACAAAAGCGGAGTTTTACTGTGGCGACAGACGACATTGGCAAACTTCCTTTTAATATTACTTCAACGTTTATCGACCAACTCGATGGGGTGTGGATGTGGGTGTATGGGGAAACTTGTGGCTTGATAAACATAAGCGTTTACTGACGAAAAAAACCCCAACTTATTCCTGAATGACATGTCAAATACCCAAATGGAAGGATTTTGTTTGGTAACGTTTCCAGGCTGTTGGACTTTAATGGACACTTGAGACTTGTTGCACAATGAGAATGTGGCAATGTAGGCTGAAGTCAGAAACGCTGGCGTAACGTTGTTTTTCACGTGTTTTCAAAGTATGTGCGAGTTTGTGTGTGTGTGTGTGTGTGTGTGTGTGTGTGTGTGTGTGTGTGTGTGTGTGTGTGTGTGTGTGTATGTGTGTGTGTGTGTGTTACATGTTTGTGTGTGAGTGTGTGTGTGTGTGTGTGTTACGTGTGTGTGTGTGTGTGTGTGTGTGTGTGTGTGTGTGTGTGTGTGTGTGTGTGTGTGTGTGTGTGTGTGTGTGTGTGTGTGTGTGTGTTCTGGTCTTCCTGCTTTCTGCTTGTTACTTTCTTTCTATTTTGCTCTTTATATATTTCTTTGAAAACCTTTTGTCGTACTTGCCCTGGGTATTTGATTCATTTTTCGTCACTTTATTTGTCCTGCCCGAATTGTGTTTTCTTGTTTGCCTTTTTCTGAAAGGTGCTTTTTTCTCTCTTGTCCATTTCTTTGTGGCAATGCGAATTCTCGATATAGTCGGGCTGAGAGGCCATTGACGAACGTTTGAAATTATTAATACAAAGGAAAATAAACTAAGCAACTTTTCTTAACTGCCTATAAAAAGTTGTTGAGGAAGGTTAGTATTATCTTCCGTTGAAATGACTTGTTCGCGGTTAGAGCCCTGTACACGTAAAATGTCCTCAGATCAGCAGACAAATCGTCAAATTATCCCCGAAGAGATCCCCACGCTTTACGTCATATTGTATACTAGCGGAAAAAAGTTAGGGACGGGCCACTGATTTCCCCGCTGACTTTCATTTGTTTAAAACACCCTGTTCTTTCGTCAGCAAAATCAAATGGCTGTCGCATGCTACACACCAATGGGTAGGTTATGCTGTGTTAGCAGGAAAACTGCACGGGACTCCCGGGCGCAGAGCTGCAGCACGTGACTAAAATAGCAAAATCGCCAAAAAGTAGGCTGTTGTTTGGCGTGCGCACGGGTAGAATAAGGCAGGTAACATGGCAAAATTGTTGTGCACATGCAAGGACAATCCTTCGAGTGTGAATTGTGATCACGAACTCGGCTTTATAAGCCGCCGATTTTCTGCGAGCTGCCATCTCCTCACCATGCCTGCCAGACGGAAGCTGACAACATTCAACCGAGGAAGAGCAATTGCCTGGCTCCACGACGGCGTATCCAAGTGCGAAGTGGCCAGGCAACTTGGGGTATCGCATTCAGTCATTGTAAGGCTGAATCAACGGTTCCAGACGACAAACAATGTCGAGGAGAGGCCCAGGTCGGGTCGCCCCAAAAAGACTACTCCAAGGGAAGATCGTTTCATCCAACAGCAGGCGCTGCAGCACCGGGCCACCACCTGCAAGGTCATCAGAGGACAGTTACGGGAGGCCACTAACATCAACGTTAGTAAGAGGACCATCGGCAACCGTCTGCATGACGCCCGGCTGCGGAGTCGTCGTCCTGCTGTGCGTACCCTGCTGACACAGGCTCAACGCCGGGCTCGTCTGGCCTGGAGTCGCCGCCACTTGAGATGGACGCGCCGGCACTGGGCTCAGGTCCTATTCAGTGACGAGTCCAGGTTCAACCTGTACCATATTGACGGCCGGCGCAAGGTCTGGAGGCGTGAGGGCGAGCGTTATGAAGACGACACAGTGCATGAGAGGGTGGCCTTCGGCGGGGACTCTGTCATGGTTTGGGGGGGCTTCAGCCTTCATCAACGCACCCCCCTGTACCATGTGGTCGGGAATCTCACTGGTCAACGCTACAGGGACGAAATTCTCGCCCCTATTGTCTTGCCGACCCTGCAGCAGATTGGCCCAAACGCCGTGTTTCAGGATGACAATGCTACTCCTCACAGGGCCAGGCTTGTCAACGACTACATCCAGCAAACCGGGGTCGTCAGGATGGATTTCCCTGCCTGTTCGCCAGACATGAACCCCATAGAGCATGTATGGGACGAACTGGACAGGCAGGTGAGGGCCAACCACCAGCCTCCCAGAAACCTGCAGCAGCTGCTGCAGATGCTCCAACAGGAGTGGCAGGCCATTCCACAGGCCTTTTTCACGAAGCTTATGAACTCTATGCGGTCAAGGTGTGGTGAACTTGAGCGCAAACGTGGCGGACACACCCATTATTGACCTCATGAAAGACTTGTTATGTTTATTTGTGACCCCTCTGCTGTTTGTGGACATGAATAACCGAATCGGCTTGATGAAATAAACCCAAATTTTGCAGTTGCGTTGCACATTGACTGAAGTAAACGTGTTCCAAATTTCCGTACGATATGTTCATTCGTTCTTTTGCTGTGATTGCGTGTGTGAACCGTCCTTAACTTTTTTCCGCTAGTATAGTATATTCGGTTGATCTCCTGGGCTTGGGGAGAATCTGACCGAAGAATGCAGTGAACCAAAATAGGTGTCCAAAACGGGTAATATCCCCAGACGTTTTTTTCATTATTTGGATACATGCCTTTGATGACGTCATATCCGGTTTTTTGTGAAAGTTGAAGCGGAACTGTCACACTCTCATTTTTTTAACCAAATTGATTGACATTTTCGACTATGGTATTGCATTTCAGCTTGGTAGCTTAAAAGATAGTTAATTAGTTTTCTCATTAAAGTTGTCATTAAAATCAAATGTTCGGAAGCAGAGTAAAAAAATGATTGCATTGTATTCCTCATCTTCTCCTGATTTCAAAAATATATAGATTTGTCATGTTTACTCTGAAAATGTGCTCAGAATGAAAGAAAATAGGTTCAGTAAGTAGTACGGTCGCATGCCTCGCGGAGACGAGTTTGACCCGTCTCGGTCTTCGGTTAAGGTTAGCCGAGATTATCTAAATATAGTCTAGGCGATGACCGGTTTGTGGTATTGATCTTTTAAGTTTGATACCGACTGACTAAATTTTTTTTATATCGCTTCACGCGACTTGTTGTTGTTTTTGTTTTGTTAAACTCTGCGAGCTGATATAACTTGAGCGTTTCTGTCTTACAAAAAAACTCTCTCATGTAATATTCCACGTTTTTCAACTCCCTTATTGGTTGCTAAAAGCACTTTTTAATGATTGCGTTCAAGCGCATGCGTTGGAATTGTTCGGTGCGCTTTCTTTCTGTGTGCCTGTTTGTCTTGTTTGTTTGTCAAGCATGTGTGTTTTCTGCTCAAGCGGTAATGCTTTTGCCTTGTGTTTTACAAAGCATGGAACAAGCAAAAATGAACAGTCAACATGAATCGATCAGAGAGAGAGAGAGAGAGAGGGGGGAGTAGAGAGAGAGGGGGGCACAGAGAGAGAGAGAGAGAGAGAGAGAGAGAGAGAGAGAGAGAGAGAGAGAGAAAGAGAGGGACAGAGAGGGACAGAGAGAAAGTGAAAGAGAGCGAGAGAGAGCATAGACAGAGACAGAGAGACAGAGAGAGACAGGGAAGTTGCTACTGCCCCGGGCAGGATTGTAAGGTCAATATGACCTGAAGCAGGCAGGTCTGTTGGTCGTGGAAATTTCATGCTGATAAAGTAGTTTTATCAGCCTTGTTTACCGAACAATCCACTGTGATAATTATAAAGGTCTCCGTCTTTTATCGCACACTTTTGCTCAAAGGATCATCTGCTATAAGACATCGATTTAAAATTTTGCAGCCGCTATGCAAAAGTATTCTTTAAGTAGAAAAAAAAGAAGACAAAAAAAGAAACAAAACAGGATGATTTTGTGGCAGTATAATAATGGTCAAATGTCAGACTAGTTGTTGCTTTCCTACTTGGATGTTGGGCTAGTGGAAGTCACGTCGGTGAAATGTCACCATTGTGGATGTCGCGCTTCCTTTGAATGACGCACAAATACAATGTCGAAAAAAGATCGCTGTGGGATGTTGTGTCTGTGGGATGTCGCACAAGTGAAATATCGCGCTGGAGGGATGACGTGCTAGCGGAATGACTCGCTTGTGATGTGTCGTTCTAGTGGAATGTCGTGCTGGTGGAATGTCACGCGAGTGGAATGACACACTAGTTGAAAGTGGCACTTGTAATTGTTGTTTTAACTGGTTGGCCATGTGTTTTCTGTTTGTACGAGGTAAGGGGGGCGCCTAACACGTAGAACAACAAAACGTGTAAGATTAATTGGTTCAACAAGCTCAAACGTGATTGGTGTGTGTGTGCGTGTGTGTGTGTGTGTGTGTGTGTGTGTGTGTGTGTGTGTGTGTGTGTGTGTGTGTGTGTTTTAATGAAGATAAAAAGATCAAAATCTCTATGGCTACCAAACCCGCTATTTTTAAAGTCTACCAAAAGACAAATTTGATCCCTGGCCATGGATGGGTTCCATTTTTTTCTGTTCTATTGATGTCTGTCTTACTTTTGGAAACGATTGTATTCGTTAAACTCTTTTTCAAAACTTGAAAATCATAAAAATATAAATTCCCGTTGTGTGTCAGTGTGCTATAGACTCTGTGCATTTTCTTTTGTGACAGCAGCCCCCAAAATGTCTGTGTCTGTCTATATTTCTTGGCCTTCATCTTTCATGCTGTCCACGAACAACTCCACCAAAAACAACATATTTCCGTCTTCTTCTCAGCGTCGACATCAAAGCGACAAAGCCACAATAGGAAGCACAATATATTTTGAGGGACGATCAAACGAAATGGACTTGGTACAACCATTCTCATCTCCGAAACTTGATTTCCCGACCACCAAATCCACCATCAGAGATATCGTCCCCTTTCCATCTGCTCGGAAGGAAAGATGGTGGGCACGGTTTGTGGTCACCTTTCAGATCAGCACTGTGTCCGAATGACAGTTCATCTAATTTCTGAATTTCTATCAGCGGAACGAGAAGTAAACAATGCATGGTGCGCAGTTTCCTTCGAACTCTTCCCTCCAGCTTACTCTCTGAATACTCCCGTCTGTCTGTGACGCACAGCAGCAGATATTCAAGATGAGGCTCCCATGGGGTCGCCTTCACGCGGCGGGAGTGTTTCCACAGAGCTACCCCACCCCTTTACTTCTCTTCTTTTGTCTTATTTCTGCCTTACCAGTCCTTTCACCTATATTTCCTTCCAAGAAAACTCTCCCTACTATTCCCTGCAGATTTCCAATTCTTTTCTTGTTGTCTTATTTCTATCTGAAACCTTTATTTCACTTATCAAAAGTCTTCTTTTCCACATCCTTATTTCTCTGCACCCCGCATGTCGTAAGAGGCGACTAACGGATTATGTTTCTCCTTTTACCCTTGTTTAGTGGTTCTTGTATAGAATATAGTCAATGTTTGTAAAGATTTTAGTCAAGCAGTATGTAAGAAATGTTTAGTCCTTTGTACTGGAAACTTGCATTTTCCCAGTAAGGTCATATATTGTACTACGTTGCAAGCCCCTGGAGCAATTTTTTGATTAGTGCTTTTGTGAACAAGAAACACTTAACAAGTGGCTCTATCCCATCTCCCCCCTTTCCCCTATCCCATCTCCCCCCTTTCCCTCGTCGCGATATAACCTTCGTGGTTGAAAACGACGTTAAACACCAAATAAATAAAGAAAGAATTCAAGATGAGAGATGTTTGTCCTTCCTATATGGAGAGTGCTCTCAGAGTAGTGGGCCTTGTTGGGTGAATTTATTGCCTTCGCTATGAAGAAGCTTTCAAAGGAGAGCAGCAGCAGAGTTCGTTTTATGTTGGATTACTTTCACTTAGGAGCCGTTCATCTATCACCTGCTTGGTATAATCATTTCTCGGCAAGTTGCACCCAAATCAATGATTGATTGGATATATTGCATTTATGCGTTTCGTACATTTGTAATGGACTCCTTCGCGTTATGAAGTACAATAAGGCATGTTTTTGACATCTGACCTGCGGGGTATGGTAAAGTAGCTTTGTATTAGCAACAGAAAACAAGCAGCTTTGGTACACTGACCAAAACAAAAGGTGTATGTTGCCACATTGTGTTATTTATTGCTATCTCTGTCTGTGTGTGTTTGTTCCCTGTCTCTCTCTCTCTCTCTCTCTCTCTCTCTCTCTCTCTCTCTCTCTCTCTCTCTCTCTCTCTCTCTCTCTCTCTCTCTCTCTCTCTCTATCTCTCTCATTAACCTCACTAAAGAGTTTTAAACAAGCTCTGCATAATCATTTTATGTCTACCTAGATGGCTATACTAGTCTTAACATGTGCAAGTAGCTGTCAACAATTGGCAAAGCTTTATGAATTACACAAATATGTTCTTTATTATATGTATTATGTGGAATTTATGTTGCGATTTTCCATCATCATCATCAACATCATCATCATCATCATCATTTACACCATATAATCATTATAAGCATAAGTGTAAACGTTGGTATCGTGTGAATTTTACAGTCGATCACTTTACATGTGTAACCTCAATTAACATGATGTTGCATGTTTCGCTTTCGATTTGTATGTTGCTTACTTTGTCATTTTGTTGTTTATGTTTTTGCTTCTTTGCTTACTTGTCGATTGTTTGCTGGTTCGTTCGTTTACTTTGTTTATTTGTCATGTTGCTTTACTTGTTTATCATTTATTAGACATTTGTATTAGAAGTATAAGGACCGGTTGTAAGAAAAGGCGTCGCCTTAAACCTCTATCCTTGAAAAATAAAGTTCCATCATCATCTCTTAGTTTCTCTCTCTCTCTCTCTCTCTCTCTCTCTCTCTCTCTCTCTCTCTCTCTCTCTCTCTCTCTCTCTCTCTCTCTCTCTCTCTCTCTCTCTTTCAGCCTGTCGGTCTGCCTTCTACTTCTGTCTTTCTCTTTCTGAGTATATTTGTCTCCCCCCCCCCCCCCCGCCTCCTCTGCCTCCCTCTCTCTCCCTCTTCTCTCTCTCTCAACCTATAGACAGCCTTACTCTTCATCCTTGATTTGTTACGTGACGCGCTTCCCGATTACCCAATCAATCCTTGGCACCTGAAAAAAAAAGAAGCCGACGCAGTCATGGCGCTGTCATCAGTTTGACCTGTTGTCCATTCACGGAAAGATCCGTTTCATTTCTTTTAGCACACGGTTAGGTCAATCCAGTTACACGCATACGTACATAGGCAATTGCGCAGGCACATACTCACACACAGAACACGCACACGGCCAAATACACAAACAGTCAGACAGAGAGTCAGACAGAGAGTCAGACAGAGAGTCAAACAGACAGGCAAACACACACACACACACACACACACACACACACACACACACACTACACACACACACACACACACACACACACACACACACACATACACACACACACACACACACACACACACACACATACACACAGTGTTGTTTACAGACACTTCCAAGGACTAGCACCAAAAGACCCCACTTTTGAGGACTCGTTTACTAATCGGTTTAGACGAAAAAGTAAAGCAGATTTGTAATTAGCAGAGTGCCCTGATTGTTCATTTAACTAGTGATAATAAGTAGATGTGAAAACCAATTAACAACACTTCACAGCTGAGAGGCCAAAGCTTGATTTGTACGAAGATTGAAAATTACGACTTTTGCGGACAAATCGCACTTTTGTCGGGCCTTTTGAGGGGGTCTCCAGATTGGCTGTGTGAACGTGATTCAGCCATAACAAATTCGGCGGACGTCCGCTGAATTCTTGGGTCCGTAGAAATAGTCCGAAGTAGGCCAACACATACACACACACACATACGCACGCACGCACGCACGCACGCACGCACGCACTAATACACACGCAGACACACACACAGACACACACACACACACACACACACACACACACACACACACACAAGGAACGAATAAAGCAGAAGTGAATGTTTGTGAAACCTATACGGCGTATAATAATAATGTTGTTTTATTTACGTGTGTGATAGCCTTATCACGAATGGGCACAAATGTTTCAAGCAAATACTCTGAAACATTTCTGTACCAATCATAACAATCCGTTCGGTAGTTTTGATAAATGTTTTTCACGGAAATACACACAGACAGACACACATACATCGGGAGACAAACCTCACCCTCTGCCGTTGTTAAATTATTCATTCAAGTATTGACTGATTATAAAAAAGGGATGGGAAAATGACAAGAGTAGAAGAGAAAAGAAGACACAAAGACCATCGCGATGCACCTTCTCAGAGGCGTTCTATCTCTGAAGACCTGAAAATAATAAAGCAACCGAAGGGAGTGACAGAATCCTTTCAGCTGCCTTCTTTTGTTTACAAGGCTGCATCTTTGCAGCATCCTATTTAATTGATAGTCGAAAAATTAAGTTTCTTCACGCCAGTGAAATTGAAATCCGATACCAAAAAGCCCTGAAGGAAAAATCCATTACCCCTTGTTTATGAGGCAAGGGACACAGGGAAGAAAATAATTCCACTAGTGCACTATTTTTGGACTCGCTCTAGCTTCGAAACCAGCGTTGCGTTGCTTTTGATCTGCGGAGAAAGAGGTAGTCAACAACTTGTTTCACACACACTCTCTCTCTCTCTCTCTCTCTCTCTCTCTCTCTCTCTCTCTCTCTCTCTCTCTCTCTCTCTCTCTCTCTCTCTCTCTCTCTCTCTCTCTCTCTCTCTCTCTCTCTCTCTCTCTCTCTCTCTCTCTCTCTCTCTCTCTCTCTCTCTCTCTCTCTCTCTCTCTCTCTCTCTCTCTGTTTGTTTTCTGGGTGTCTATCGGTCTGTCTGTCTGCATGTCTTTATCTTTTTCTCTTTCTTTAGTTTCTTTTGTTTCTCGGTGTTTTTTTTGGGGGGGACACAGTTTTTCTTACAGTTTATGTCTGTTTGTGCGTCTGCCTGTTTATCTGTTTGTCTGTCTGTCTGTCTGTCTGTCTGTCTGCCTGCCTGCAAAAGAAGAGAAAAAGAAAACGAAAGTAAGGAATACGTATGTTAAAGAATATACATGTAAAATTTAGGAGTGTTTATTTTTGTGAAAATAAATGATTATACGTTGAAGTATTCATTTGTCTCTTTATTTATTATTCTAACTATTCCCCCCCCCCCCCCCCCTATTTATTTTATTAATTGATGGATTAATTGTTAAAACATTTTTTTTATTTTTTATTTAAGATAGTAAAGTTTGATATTTCCCTATGCGAGTTCTCATATCTCAGAAAAAGCTAATTCCAACAACAATAACGACAACGACAACGACAACAACAACAACGACAACGACAACAACGACAACAACAACAACAACAATTAGGGAAAAGCTGTATTCAGGGAGAGGCGAGTTGATTGGTAATTGTTTTTAACGCCCGAGACTGTAAGCAATGCGATAGTGTCACAGTGACCAAGAATCTCCAATGTGCATGTTTTCGAGAAAAAAAAAGGTCACAACTTTGGGATGGCACTGCATTTCGATTATAGTCTTGCCTTCTGGTGCCTGTGCGCGAGACTTCTCGGTCGACAAACAAGGATGTAGCCTACCAACGCTGTTCGTGAGTACTGTACCTTAGTTCTAGCGCGATCAAATCTCGGGCAGACTTTATAGTTTGGGAGCAGCAGTAACAGTAATGCAATGCCAGTGTAATTCAATTTCTGAGACAATGAACCCTGGCGGTAACGGATATTTACGGTGTAATTGTGTTTGACGAGACCTTGCCTCACATGTAAACAATGATTTAACCACCACATATCTGTCCAGGCTCTTACATAACTCTTACATAACTCTTACATAACTCTTACATAACTCTTACATAACTCTTACATAACTCTTACATGACTCTTACACGACTCTTATATAACTCTTACATAACTCTTACATAACTCTTACATAACGAGCATCCTTCCACTTGGACACATACCACAAATTACCCGTCTGCTTTTTCCTTAAACAGAGAGGGATTTTGTTGACCAGGGTATCAGCTAAGAATTAAGGTTTTTTTTTTAAATGCAGCCAACCTGCCCGTAGATTTGGTAGTTTTAGCCGACAGACAGACACGGTCGAACACAGAGACAGGTATAGACACAAAGACAGAAACACACCCTCGCCCCCCCCCTACACACACACATACGCACACCCACGCGCGCGCATTTTCACGCACACACGCGAGCACGCACACACGCACGCACACGCGCAAGTGCAACTTAGAACAAATTCATTAATAGGATTGAAAGAACAAGGCAATTGTCTCTTCAATACCTCTCTTCTTTTCTCCGTCTCTCTAACTCTCTTTCTCTCTACGTTTGTGTGTATGCGAGTGTGTGTGAGTGTGTGTGTGTTTGTGTCAGTGTGTATGTATGTGTGTGTGTGTATTTGTGTTTGTGTGTGTGTGTGTGTGTGTGTACTTGTGTGTGTGTGTATACATATGTGTGTGTGTATACATATGTGTGTGTGTGTGTGTGTGTATGTGTGTGTGTGTGTGTGTGTGTGTGTCAATCTGTCTGTCTGTTTGTCTGTGTATCTGCTTTGCCTATGTTTTCAAATAATAATATAGGTAACACTGTAAAATAATTTCTTCCTGTTCCTGTTTCCTCCAGTCTCAGGAACAATATTTCAATTTAATACGACGGCAATAACAACAATGATACACCATTATTTTTCCACATTGTTATGTTTCGATACAATGCTGTTTACTGACTGTTTTCTCCGAATAAATTGCAGACGTTGGTACTTGTAAGACGGGGTTCTTGTTTGCATTGATCCAGACAATGTCTAAACTATATATTTTTAGACACAGAAACCACACAAGCAATGCATGATGCGATGAGGTATTCGGAAGGTGCGTGTATTGATAGGCATACACGAATATGAAAGTACACAAGCAGGACGCACATACGTAGGCTGTTCTGAAAGTCCTTAGAACCTGATTATTGCACCGCTCATCGGTAATTTGATCACGCCATTTTCTCGAATGATCCTTCCAGAGATGCGATACACTTTGACAATCTGTAAAAATACCTTTCAAACACGTCGGCGCGAGTGTTTTTTGCGGATACCCTTAATGGCTCTCGCTAAATCCCGTACAGAAGCATCCGGGCTCTTGCAACGGGTTCCAAATCCTCTGGTTTTTTCCTTTACATGTAAAAACAGGAAAACGTCGTGAGGGGCCAATTCAGCAAAATGTAGTGAACGGCTCTAATGGCCCTAAGCTGTCAGAAATTTGATTTATTTGGAAGCTGTGGGAAACAGGACGTTGCCATGGTATAGCATCAACCCTCGAGTACCCGTGTTTGGCGCCAGGCTTTAAACACCACGGGCAGGCAATGATGCACGTACCGCTCTAAGGTAACCGTACGCTGCTCCCCTGAAAGAATTGGGGCGATAATTATGTGCTTAATTTAAGAAAAAATGGGACCACCTTCTTCTTGCCAGTGTTCCGAGATCATCAATAGTTCAAAGGTGTGGAGCCGATTGTTGTATTGCCCTGTCGGTCTGGGTGGGTGTCATCTTTAGAGATCTGTCTACCCGATTTAAAATCAATGTACGGTACCAGTTGTAAGTACTCGCTTTGAAAGGTGCGTTCTTCCCAAAAGATTCCCTCAATGTGCAGTAAGTGTGAGAAACATAACAATCCTTCATGAGATTTGCATATGTTACAGTAAATTCTCAAAACCAGGATGGCTCTAAAGTCCCTTTTTTGAGCTCCCCGACAGGCACGTAAACATGGACGGGTCTTTGAAAGCTGTTTCCTTTTTAGAGGAAACTTCGAGATACATGAACTTTTGTGTCATCGCCTATGAAAGATTGCAGTATGCATACGTCATTGTAAATATCACGAGGCATTTACAGGAGCATGGATTCCAAGAACTTTTATAACACCCCTCGTACACGCTCGCTTGCACGCACACACACACACACGCTGGCTCGCTCGCACACACACACACACACACACACACACACACACACGTGCACACTTGCTTACACACAAAACACACACACACACACACACACACACACACACACACACTCTTCCCTCTCCCTCCCTCCCCCAAGGTCTTTTCCCGCGACATCTAATTTCCTAATGGTAAATGAACACCATTGAAGCCTGTGAAGCCTAGTGTTAGCGACTGCAAATCGTG